>NW_024412376.1:117578406-117602249 GCF_014898765.1 Herpailurus yagouaroundi | reverse complement strand
CCCTTCCTTCCTTCCTTCCTTCCTTCCTTCCTTCCTTCCTTTTCTTTCTTTCTTTCTTTCTTTCTTTCTTTCTTTCTTTCTCTCTCTCTCTCTCTCTCTCTCTCTCTCTCTCTCTCTCTCTCTCTTCCTTTCTTTCTTTTTCTTTTTCTCTTTCTCTTTTTTAGCAGGAGCCAGCGACAGGGGCAGAGGGACAGATTCATGGGGAGAGAGAGAATCTCGGAGCAGAGCCTGACATGGGCCTTGATCCCACAACCCTGGGATCATGACCTGAGCTGAAATCATGAATCAGATGCCCAACTGACTGAGTCACCCAGGTGCCCCTGTTCTTATTTTACAAAGGATATTTGCAGAGGAGGAAGGGATTTCGTATATGTGATAAGATTATCTATGCTGAGCCAGTGGTCTGTTTTATTCAAATGGATAGTTAAGTGTAAACATGGATATGTTTGGGGCTCAAAAGAAAGAAAACAACCTCTATATAGGTGATGTGAACCCAGGGGTATAGTTAGTGAAAAAGGACCAGGTAGAGAAGGAGGAAATGGTAAAGAGCGAAAGTAGGAAAAGCTTTTTCATGGACGTGAAGAGAAGAGGTATTATCAATGGAGAAGGTTGTGAACAGTCGTGAGTTTCAAGGAAAAGTCAACCAATGAAAAGGATGTAGTGACCTTGGTCACTAGGAAAGAATTGATGATCTTAGGGGGAACCATTGCATCATAATGCATTGATACAGATTTCTGAGGATTGAGATGCAAATGTAAGACAAGAAAGTAAAAGTAATGAACTTGGGTCTAATATTTATTAAAGTTGATAATGAAAGAAAAAGGGCATTAGGGCAATGCTGAGATTGTTTATTTTCTTAATGTCCAGAGAGACTCTAACATTCTGTTTGGCACGTGTTGAGAGGTGGCGGGGCGGTGGACGGAAAGATGATAAATTGAGAAGTGATACTCGTCTGAGCAAGTCCCTAAAGGGGTGCCATGGATTGAACAAGGGAGAAATTGGAATCAAGTGAAGAAGCAAAACTGATTCATCTTTTAAAAAGGAAGTAGAGATATTTATGAAAATACACTTAGGGGTTATTTCTAAGTTTTTAGGTGGTAAAATTAAAGTTTTGTAGCTCTCTGTTTATTTAAACACTTTGCTTTTTGTTGGGTATGCAAAGATTTGCACTGAAGAGCTAAAAGGCGATCTGAATTCTCTGAAGAAACACACAATCAGAAATAGCAGAAACAAATAAGTATTGGTTGGATGTATTAAATCAATTATCCTGTCTCAGAAAAGGACTAGAAAATAATTACTTTGAGGAGTTCCACTCTGACCTCCTAGAGCACAATGTGATTGCCACATTTAGCCTGTATTTTATGTATTGTCAGGCTGATCTCCTTGAGGTTATAACTTTTCAGTTGTGATTTATGAAGAATAATAATTTGATCTGTTTTAATAACTTACCTCTAGGAAGTACAAAGTGACAGTTCAGCACAAATTAGAAATTTTACTTGTTGCTCTGTATCAAAATATACATCCAGCAAATAAGGTGCAATTTAATTTTTAAAATGATTATTCTTAGAAGCAGCATTGCTTAGTAGATTACACGCAATAATGGCGCTATTAATAAAGACCAGGTATCTGTGTATGCTACTTCCAAATTGATTCACTCTAATGCTCATAGCCAGATCGAAATAAATGGAAAAGACAGACATCAGTCGTATATTATAAACGGTAACATTTAAAAAAATATTATCATATGAACCAGAGTTTAATCGACAAATACAGATTTCTTGGTACCTAAAGATGCATGAGTGGGTTAAGGGGAAGAGAGAGGAAGGCTGGAGGGAAGGCACAGGAGCCCGAGCCGTGCAGTTTAGTCTCTGGGTACAGGAGGGAAAGGGTTCGACCACCCTTGAAGGCTTCTGAGATTAGGACTCTAGATAATGTATGTGCGTCACTCCTCAGGGTAGGCCTTTTGTATGGCTATAAACAGGAGTCTTATTCTAAAATGACTAACTGCACAAGTTGCATGGGCTAGTCTCCTCTCTGAAATATGTCCTCTTTCTTTATGATGTCAAAAATTCCTTTAGCAGAAGAAAAGTTAAGTCTTTTGTGGTAGATGAGAATTAACAGACTTAATGTGCAATTATGCCCAGGAAAGACAGCATTTCGAATATGACATAATTTTATTAAAGACAATAACCACAAGTACTAATTGGTATTAGCTTTGTTTTCTTTAGAAGCTTAAAGGAAATGGGTGCGAAGGGCAGACATATGTTTATTGGATCCATGAAATGAGGGATAACTGCATAAAGGAAGAGTTTAGGCTTATAAAAGACACCGCTCACACTCAATTGCACCTGGCTTGCTGTACAAATTCAACAGGTGGAGAAAAAGCCAAATTTGAAAATATTTTTTCCTTGTAGGAGCACAAATACATTAAAAATAATCTTCATCAGATGTAAATTTTTTTGCCTGTTTTTTAACTAGTCTCACTTCATGTAAAGACATTTTGATACTAGTGATTTGTCAGTGTATGAAAGCATTTGTTGTAAAAAATCTCATTTAAAACCAGGTTTCATTTTGCATATCTAATGAAATGAAAGTAAGTCATAAATACATTGGAACTTTCGTCTCTCTCAGCATTAATAGGCCTTTTCATAGTTTCTGATCCTTCACACATTGACTATTAATAATAGTTATTTGCAAGTGATAAACATACTATTTCAAACGACCACAATTTGAAATGCAAATATATTTCCCTAAAGTATAATCACAGACATTTTAGTTTTAGGGCCATCTCTGACTTCTGTTTTCTTGTTTCACTAGTTGTGAGACCTTGATTTCTAAGCCTCAGTAAGTAAGTAAGATCAGGTCTTTGCCATAAAACTATTTTTTTTTCACACTGTTGTATTTTCTAATAAGTAGTGATAGATTGTTGGAAAGAGTTCACAGACCCAGGCTTCTGAAAATTAGTAAAGTTGGTGACAAAGGCCCTTGAAAGTATGAAGTAGACGGTATTTGGATTAGGCGGACAGGGATTTGGGGAGTAAATGTGCCTGACATCCTCTGTGTCTAGGGTTGGGCAGCTCTCAGCCCTGATTTGTATCCAGTAAACTGATAATACGACTTTGTAGATAGAGGAAGTGAAAAGATTTCAAGAGATTATCGGTTCCCACTTTCATAGGATCTATCCACTCAGACATAAAAACCAGACCAATATTATCTTAGAGAAATGAAAACATATTGTTTTGCAATACCTTTAGAAAATGAATAAAAAAAAAACACTGTTGCAAGAAAAAGTCTTCTTATATAATCAGTGTACTTCATAATCAGATATTTATGATTTATTATCTACTATGCATTCTTATACCGTGATTTCACTAGATACTTTACAGTATCCATGTGAGAGCAAATTTCTTACTCTTATTTTAGTGATAAAGACTTTGAGGTTCATCCAGTTTAACAGTTTTGGCTAAGGATGAACCACGGGTAGATGTCAGTGCAGTTACACTGCTAATGAGTTACCAAGATCTTATGTTCTTGTTCTGTTTTCAGTGACAATAGGTAATTGGTTGTATGAGACCATCGATTAGTCTTCTTAGATGTACTATGTTCCCAGCCATCCCCACCCCCCCATAAAGGAAAAGGTTACAATACAAATAAGTATGTGTGTGTACTTGTTTTTTAATAAGGAAGTTTCTATGGATTCCTTCTCAGTTGGGACGTTCAGTTTGAGATTTATTTCCTAATATTGGTAATGTGTATTGATGAGTCATTTCACTGCTCAGGACCAGAAGTACAGCAATTTATCATAGTGGGACTCTGGAATTGAACAGACTTGAAATCAAGTATTAGTCGTGTCACCTCCTAAGTAAATTACTAGGTAAATTTTGCTAAGTTCCCTAATCTGTATAAACCATACTTTTCTCACATGTAAAAGAAGTAAAATAATACTTGGGTTATTATTAAAGGATATACTGTATGCAAAGCAATTGATAAGTGATACCATTAGTGTTATTTTTAAAATTTTCAAAAGTGTTGGTTTAGTCAAAGGCCAAACCACATCTGCTTTTTTCTTATAATCTCATTTTCTTACAATAAAATAAAATACATCACATTTTTCCAAACTCACCACCTCTTTCTTTCCAGACTGTCCCAATGCTCAGATCTAACAGCTGGTGTATTATGGTACTTGTCTAATTCAGAGGTCAGCAGACTTTTTCTGTAAGGTCCAGAGGTAAATATTTTAGGCTTTCTTGGCCATGTGGTCTGTTGCAACTACTCAGCTCTGTCACTCTAGCAAAAAAGTAGCTATAGACAATATATAAACAAACAGTGTAACTATGTTCCAATGAAACTTTACTTTGAAAAACAGACTGTGACTGTGGATACATTTGGCCTGTGGGTGATAGTTGGGTATCCTTGATATAAATTATTGGTAAATAATCATTGACTACTGTTACTCAGCCCACACACACAAACACAAATAATCACGGTATTTATGCACAATTAAACATTTAAAATAGTACACGTAGTATTTATTTAAAGAGAATTACCTGTTTTATCAATTGGCATTGTTGCATAGATTAGTGTCTCTCCCTCTTTTACTGTTAATTCTGAAATTGAAATAAAATAAGGACACCATCTGCAAAATTTAGGAAAAACATAATTATCTCCGTAAGGTAGATTTCAAAATTTGTCACTGGACCCACAGTAAGAAATGCCTTTACAGCATGACCCAGTATTCTTTTACACACACACACACGCACATTCACACTTGCCAGTGTTTTACCCTGATTAATTCTACACTATGCGATTCTGTTTTATTCTATTTTATTCTGTTTCAAGAAAAAATAATGTAAAACTAGACTCATTAAAATGATCTAATAATGATCTACCGATCATTCATAATCTATTAATGAATTATAAACTACTGTTTAGAGAATGCTGGCATAGGTGTCCAGAAACTCAGGGACTGACTTCTAACAGATTCCTCTTCCACAAACATCTCTCATAATGTCTAAGTAATACCATCTATCATAAAATTAGAAACGAACTCAGATCAAAACCACTCACTAAAAATCAAAGTAATATATTCACCTGGAAGAAATATTAAAAAATAAAATTTTAGTATGAAAATTTTTCCTCTTATTCTCTCGTTCTCATATCCATGTTTCCACTTTGTTGGAGGCAATCACTTTAAACTGTTTTTGCTTTTGGTTATTGTTTCTATAGCTCTAGGTTTATACTGCTATTTCTTTTTTTTTAATTGAGGCATAATTGACATATAACATCATATTACTTTTATGATGTACAACTTAATGATTCAATATTTGCACTGAAAAATGATTACCGTAATAAGGCTGGTTCACATCTGTCATCATATCCATCATCATACATAGTTACCAAATTTATTTTCTTGTGATGAGAACTTTTAAGTTTTATTCTCTTAGCAACTTTCAAATATACAATACAGCATTATTAACTGTAGTCACTATGCCATATATGATTCTCAGAACTTATGTATTTTATAACCAGAACTCTGTGGCTTTTGACCTCTTAGCCCATTTTCCCCATCTCCATCCCCTGCCTCTCTCTTTGGCAACAACCAGTCTCTCTTTTTACCTATGAGTACAGTGTTTTTGTTTGTTTGTTTTAGATTCTACATATAAGTGAGATCATATGGTATTTGTCTTTCTCTGTGTAACTTGTTTCATTTAGCATAATGCCCTGAAGGGGTTCATTCCTGTTGTCACGATGGCCAGATTTCCCTCTTTTTATGGAAGAATAATATTCCGTTGAATGTATGTGCCACATTTTCTTTATTCATTCATCCACAGGTGGACACTTAGCTTGTTCCCATGTTGTGATTCTTATAAATAATGCTGCAGTGAATCTGGAGGTACATATGTTATTTCGAGTTAGTGTTTTCATTTTCTTTAGATAAATATCCAGAAATGAAATTGCTGGATTGTATGGTAGTTCTATTTTTAAAAATATTTTGAGGAATCTCCATACTGTTTTCTATGCCAATTGGACCAGTTTACAGTCCCACCAGTGGTACACAAGAGTTCTCTTTTGTTCATATCCTCATCAGCATTTCTGGATTTTGTGTATTTTTTGATAGTGACCATTCTAATATTCTATGGATAACTGATATCTCTGTTTTGCTATTTCCTGATGCTATTTTTGATTGGTATTTTTTGATAATGCTGATCCTAACCTCTCTAGAGTAGTGATATCTCCATATTGCTAATTCTTGATATGTTAAGTTTAGACATTATCTAACTATTTCTTGTATGGAAATCACCATTACTATCTTCCCTGACTCCTTCTTTTCTACCGCGTTAATATGGATGAAGGTAAGAATGGATATTGGGAGACAGATAGGGTTTTATATTCTCCTGAGATTTGCAAATTTTTTTATTTTCTTATTTTCTAATAATCTTTACTTCTGGGTGTGTTTGTTAGTGTGTGTTTGCTTGTGTGTGTAAGCATGTATTTGTTAGTCTTAAGCATATTGTATCAACTATTTGAAGGGGTTTTTTTCCTAAAGTCCTAACTGGAATGTCCATCCTCTGAGTCATCTGCATGTACTTTAAGCAGTTTCTTTGATTGTTCTTGAGTTCCTGTCCATTCTCTCCTGAGAAACAAATACTGTTTTCTTTTTTTTTTTTCAATGTTTATTTTTGAGAGAGCATGCACAAGCAGGGGAGGGTCAGAGAAAGGGTAACAGAGGATCTGAAGCTGGCTCTGCGCTGAGAGCAGTGAGCCTGATGTGGGGCTCAAACTCAATGACTGCAAGATCATGACCTGAGCCGAAGTTGGATACTCAACAACTGAGCCACCCAGGTCCTCCAACAAATACTGTTTTGATTGCACATCCTCCCTTTCTTTCATACTTTCTCATTTGCTGCAACACAGAGTAGGTGAGAGAGAGATACTTGCATATTGAAAATGATTCATTCCATCCTTACTTCTTGTTTAAAACTTTTGAAACATGTTGTAAAACAATGATAAGCTTACCCAAAAAGTAAGTATGGTATAAACAGGTACAGTACAAATAACTTTATACTTCTAACAAGGAAGAAGTGTAAATATTTTTTTTCCTCTCTCCCTGCCTGTCTTCTTCCTCCTTTTACTCTCCATTTCCTCCCTCCCTTCCTTCCTTCCCTGAGTTTCTACCTCAGTCCCTTCCTCTCTTTCCCCAGATAACTTTCCTGAAAACCTTCAGTGTAACCTACTGACATTGCTACTTTACTCCTAAATACTTAATGTGCACTTTCTACAAACAAGTTCATTCTCCTAATAGCCAGGTGGATTTATGATAATCAGGAAATTACAATCACGTAATCTTTAGATCTCAAGTTGCCTCAGACAAGTTTCAGAGACTCTTTCAAAATTTACTTTGTGGCGAAAAGATCTAGTCCAGAATTTTGTGTTGCTGTTAGCTACAATGTCTTATACTCCTGTCTGAAGGATTCCTCAGTCTCTTCTTGCCTTTGATGGACTTGAACCTTTGAAGTACTGTAACCAGGAATACAGGCTAGTTATTCTTTAGAATTCCCTGGGTTTATTTGATGTTTTCTCATGTTTACATTTAATTGTACATCTTTGGCAGGAAAATCACACATGCAATGTTGTGTTCTCAATGTGTTCTTCTGGGTGAGAAACACTTTTGATTTATGCTATTTGTTGTGACGTTCACTTTGGTAACTTGATTGACGTGGTGTCTGCCAACCTCCTGTTGTAAGTTAGTCATTTCCCCCTTTGTAATTAATAAATATTCTGTTGGGAAATATTTTAATGCCTGTTTCATTCAGTGGGTTATAATTTATTACTACTGCTACTTAATTAAATACTTTTGTCCTATATTTGGCCTGTAGAAGCCCCTTCAATTTGAAATTCTTTTCGATGTCTTTGTAATTCCTTGAGCAATTACCCTATGGCCTAAGATATTACAAGGTCATCTTGGTTTTTTCCCTTAATCTATAGGGGTATCAATAATTTATTCAAGAATCTCTGCATCATTTTAGTGGAGAATTCCACGTAGAAATAAAAATCTGGATGTTAAGTTTGCTCATTGATAGTGGGGTGTTACTACTTGCTGGCCATCTTGGTTGTCAGAGTTAAGGAACTTAGAAGAGTGTGTGTGTGTGTGTGTGTGTGTGTGTGTGTGTGTGTGTGTACACACATATTGAGGGCTGAGAGTATTGCATCAACATGATTTACTTGTTAAAACAATTTTTTCTAGAAAAGATAATTTTTTAAATTATGAAATACTTTGTTTTGAGAAATTCCATCATTTGAGGAAATTTCTAAAAATTAATCTGAGAATATACCTGAGCAAAGACCTAACTAATGAATCAACAGTTCAGTTAATAGGACTTGCTTTAAGACTCTTGCCTTGTTTTGCCACAATCCTAAGTGATTTAAACTAAACTATTAAATCTTATTAAATTATTAAAAACTATTTTAAACTAAAATCTGAAATTTCCCCCATTCAATCCAATCCCTCCCTTGAAAGCCATTCTTTAAAGCACCTGAGTGCAGATCACAAAACCCAAATAAATAGGTCACTTCCTCTAAGAATCTGTCAAGGTGATGTTCTCCTAAATTTCATAAATTAAAATAAACTTAATTTTAATTTATTAACAGATTGCTGATATTTTGTCATGCACACACACCATACCCATATTTACATCTGCATTAATGTATCTATTTCTGTTTAATTATCTATATCCTTATATATCTGCATAGCTATATATTTACATCTATATCTAAATCTCTGTGTATACGTATATACATGTATATATATGTAAAGGTGTGCTATGCATGTGCGCAAGTGTGTATAATCATAATAACACATGAGAGTTCCTCAGGAGGTAGAAAGAGAAGTATTCTAACCAAATTGCTGGGATCGAAGTAACTCCTGTATGAGACTTCTATATCTTCATTAAGGACTGGGACAGTGAGGCACAGATGACCTATTCCTGCAAGTTCATCCCATACCAATTCACCAGAAACACTTTGTCAAGCAAAAGAGATCAAGATAATAACACACATCCCATTGTTTTCAGTTTTCACGTTGAATTATTAAATGGGAATTTCAAAGAACATATTAAGTGGATATAACTACACACTCATTTAAAAATGGTGTATACATTTTATAAAATACATAAAATTACATAATTATTCATTTATTCAATGTGTACTAGTATATTCATTTATTCTTCCTACTTGGCTCTTCTTAGGACAAATCACGTCTCTATTCTACAGATAAGAAATCTAGGCTCTTGAATGCTAATTGACCCATACCTAGGAAGTGATGTAATTGGTAAATTATCTGGATCAAATGAGTTCTTTTTAGTCAAGCTGTACTTTTCTATAACACTGGGTTGCATATTTGATTATGCTTTTATGATTGGGCACTCAAAATTTATACTGTTTGGTTTGTTTTTGTTTGTTTAGATTCTAAGAATTATAAATGCCTAATCAAAATTTAGGAGCATTTAAATTTTAATAAATTTTACTGATGTATGTATACAACACTTATTTTAAATGTTTTCTCATAATCTAAGCCATCAATATGCAGAAAATGATGACACCTCCAAGTTCTTCAAAACAAAATGCTCACTGCATATTTTACACTTGTGTTATGGGGGTATAAAAGAATAAAATTCAAGAACTCAGTTCTCTAGAAAATTGCCTGTGAAATAAAGATTTAGTATTTGCAAACATACATTTAATTCATATTACAACTCTACAAATAATGAGTAAAAATGTAGGATAAAAATGAATTTCAAAAAGGTGACTCGGCCAAGATTTTTTGAATGAGATGAGTTTTCAGCTGCTCTTAGCAGAAGAGGATAAAGTACTGTTGGAAATCAGTAATATGAAGATATTTTCTTGTTATCTGCCAACTAAGACAGGGTACAAAATCCCACCAACTCTTAAGCATACCTTCCGTATACACATTTTCTCAACACATATGAAAATTTAATTTTCAAAAGTTATTATTTATTACCATGGATCATTTCCTGCATGATTTTTGAGCAATGCTTTCATGGATAAATTTAATCATAGTTACACTAGTTCTTTGTCCTAGGCTATATTTGGAGCTTCCACTCATTTGAAGAACATAATTTTTTATAAAAGATTGCAGCTATGAAATAGCCTCCTGTTATAAGCAAATCATAATGATGAAAAATATCACCTCTATTTTGGTACCTGTATGAAATTACCAGCAGTATTTCATGTAGATGAAAAAGTATACATTGACATTTAAATCTATTACATATTATGCCTCTTTCTGTATTTTTGATTTAGTGATGTAAATCTTCATATAACTTTGTTTTTTACTCTCCGTATTATAATTATAGAGAATAAATTTTGTAGAATAAATTGAATGCTTAGGGAAATTTTATTACTGGAAACATCTTCTTCTGGGGGAGAATAAAGATTATATATTCTCATAACCACATAGAAAGATTCAAATTTTCAGTTGCTCTCAGTTTTTTTATAGACAAGCCTCTCCAAAAAATAAAGAATAATACATGCCCTTTAGGCCAAACTAGCTATACTCTCAGAGGCTGTGGTGAAATTCAGGCTCTGAATGTCGTCTGTAGTTAACAATGCCAGCAAGGCTTGGACTGCGGTTCTGTAAGTGTCCAGGTGAAAGAACTTACTGGTTCTCTACAGTTCTCATGGTAAAGAGGTCAACTTCACCTTTAGGTCTAACCTTCTGTTAGGCAGTACATGTTATGTAGGCTTTGGGAATAGATTGGTTTCTCTGTAGGATATTTGGGGTCTGCCATTGAACAAAAGAAACAAACATGATCTTCCATAGAAGCTGTGCTTGTGTGTAGAATAAGATAGGAGTTGGCCTTCTTTGTGGTTTATTCCTTCAAGGCTTGTTTTAAAAAACCTGAATCCCGTTCTGCTTTTTGAGGTAGCCCTGTGAAAGTTTAATAAGCCATTTGTGGAATCCTTAAGGAATGTGAGCCTTTTTGTGTGCTGCTGTTGAATTATAGAACTGATTCTCACTTGATGTCAGAAGTGCTACCTCTATTAATAAGTTGACAACTGTTCCAACTACATCTTTGAACATTTTTGAATTGGAGAAATAGACCAGAAATAGATACATAAACAAAACAAAAAGTAGGACATTAGCCATTTTTTATTTTTCTACTTTTTGCCTGGTGGCAATATGACACTAGGCAGCATTTTTTTTTTAAATAGCCTTCTCCAAATTCTTTCTTTCTTTTTTTTTTTCATAAAGTTTATTTCTCAGGGAAGTTTTGGATTTACAGAAAAATTTAACAGTAAGTACAGAGTTTTCATACATCCCCTCCTCTCTCCTGCCTATTGCCTCTCCTTAACAGTTTTTTTTTTCTTTTATTAACATCTTACATCGATGTGATACATTTACAATTGATGAACTGATATGATGCATTGTATTCTGCTAAAGTTGTAGTTTACATTAGGGTTCACACTTTGTGTTGTAATTTTCAGTAAGTTTTTGACAAAAATGTAATGGCCCGTATTCACCAGTAAAATAGTGTACAGAGTCATTTGTCCCAAACATGATATGTGCTTCACTTATACATTCTTTCTTCTCTTTCCTTCCCAACTCCTGGCAACTACTAATTTTTTTTACTGTCTCTATAGTTTTTCCCTTTCCAATATGTCATATAGTTGGCATCATATTGAATGGAGCTTTTTCAGACTGGCTTCCTTCACTGAGCAATATACATTTAAGTTTACTCCATGTCTTTTCGTGGCTTGATAGGTCATTTGCTTTTATCACAGAATAATATTTCATTGTGTGGATGTACCACAGTTCATCCATTCACTTATTGAAAGACATCTTCGTTGCATATAATTTTGCATAAAATTTGTGGATACGGCCATTTATGTACAGTTCTTTATGTAGATGTAAGTTTTCAACCTACTTGGGCAAATATTTATGAATGTGATTGCTGGAATATATGGTAAAACTACGTTTAGCTTTGTAAAACAAACAGAGAAACCAACACCTCCAAACAGTCTTCCAAGGCAGCAGTACCATTTTGTATTACCACCAGCAATGAATGAGAGTTCCTGCTAGTCCATGTCTTTGCCGTCATTTGGTGTTGTCAGTGATTGGGGTTTTAGCCATTCTAATAGGTATGTGCTGCCATCTTCTTTTAATTTGCAATTCCCTCTTGATCTATATGAGGTTGCACATCTTTTTACATGCTCATTTGCCACCTGTATCTTCTTTAGTAAATTATTTGTTCACATTTTCTGCCTACCTTGTTTTTTTTATACTGGGTTCTTTGAAAACTCTTATTATTGAGTTCCAGGAGTTCTTGCATGTTTGGGGGATACAGGTTCTTTACAGCTGTTTTGCAAATATTTTTGTTTCTAATCTGTGATTTGTCTTTTCATGTTCCTATCAGTGTTCTTTGCAGAGTAGGTTTAAATTTTAATGAAATATACCTTATTATTTTTTTCCTTCATATATCATGCTTTTGGTGGTGGTATCTAAAAGTTGCTAAACTCAATACCACTTTGATTTTTTTTTCTACAGGTTTTTTTGTGTTTTCTACATAAATAATGATGTCACCTGTGAACAAAGAGTATTTTTTCTCCAATATGTATGTTTTTTTAAATGTGTTTATTTATTTTTGAAGGGGGGGAGAGAGAGAGAGAGAGAGCAAGTGCATGAGTGGGGGAGGGGCAGAGAGAGAGGGAGACACAGAAGCTGAAGCAGGTTCCAGGCTCTAAGCTGGCAGCACAGAGCCCACTGCAGGGCTCAAACTCATGAACTGTGAGGTCATGACCTGAGCTGAAGTCGGACGCTCAACCGACTGAGCCACCCAGATGCCCCCTTAATATGTATGTTTTTAAATTTCCTTTTCTTGTCTTATTGCATTAGCTAAGGCATCCAGTATGTAAACAGAAGATATAAAAATATGTAAGAAATATGTTTGTTTTATTCCTGATCTTAGGGGAAAACATCTAATTTCTCACCATTAAGTGGCTATAGGGTATGTATGTATGGATGCTCTTTGTCAAGTTGAAGAAGTTCCCTTCTATGCCTTCTGGAAATGGGGATATATTTCCTTGCTTTTTGCAGCTTCTACAGGCCTTTTGCATTTCTTGGATTTCCTCCATCTTTAAATTCTGTCACTCCAAACCTCTACATTCATTGTTGCATCTACTTTTTCTGAATCTGACCTTACCTCTCTCTTAATAAGGTCCTTGTGGTTACATTGGGGCCATGTAGATAATCTAGGTTAAAATACCTATCTCAAGATTCTTTAACTTAATCACACCTACAAACCCCCTTTTGCCGTGGAAGGTAACATGTTTACTACTTTGGAAGATTAGAGCCTAAACATCTTTGGAGACCTTTATTCTGTCTACCACAGTAGCATTACTTGCTTTTATCTTTGCTGTTTAAACATTTCACATTCCTTTAAATTCAACTGGAATATCACTTCCATGTTGAATTTTTTCCTTAACTATTTTTGGGACTTATTTCCTTTTTATTTTCTTTACATGTAGAGTATATTACCCCCTTCCACCCCGGACTTATTTATGATTTATGTTTGCTTGGAATCACTAAAAAGCCTCTTAACTGTTTTTGTTGTCTTTAGTATCACTTCTTGTTAATCAAATTTCTTATTTATCATTACTATAAGACTTTGAAAATACTTATTCATTCAACAAATATTTTTGTGCCTTTATTAAATGTCAAGTACTGTGATAGACATTAGAAATAATGTAAGCAAAGGAAACACTTTTCTTAATAAGTTTACACATCACAAAAGTATTTAATTATAATATGGGATAGATTTGATGGAAATAAGATTATATAGTGGAACTGAGCTGGTCTGGTGGAGGCAGGAGTACTGGTGGTGATATTGATGGTGGAGGTTAAGGAGAGTTTAGACTTTTGCCAGGATATTAAGTGATATGTGAAGTTTGGGGGATATTCCAAGCAGAGAGAAGAGCAGATGCAGAGACTTTGGGGAAGAACAAATACTGAAGGAACTGAAAGAAAATTGGAGTGACCAGCTATGGAGAAAGAGAGAATGACATGGAATGGGGCTTTAGATGTGGGCAAGGGCTGGATCTCAAAGGGCTTTCTGAGCCACGTTACCAGTTCTCACTAGTAACTGTGGGTTTTAAGCAGTGAGTCCCCATGATTATATCTGAGTTCTAAAGGGATCTCTGTGATAATTACATTTATTTTTAAAAAAATATTTGATAGTTTCTTAGAGTCTGATTATATCTTAAAATAATCTTTCATACTGCCTTCTATGCATACCTACTGGTTAGGTAGATTCTGTCAAGATTTTCTCTTACAGTTTTTATTTTAGGGAAAATAGCATATGTATAATAAATATACTTTCTTGTGCTTTGAAGAGCTCCTAAATCAGGAATATGACCATAACCTTCCCTTCTCTTGTTCTACACATGTACATAGACCCTCAATTTCTCTCTCTCACACACGCACGTCCACACACAATTGAGAGTCATTAGACTGTGTACTAAAGTCTAAACTCATTAGGATCCCATATCTGTAGACGTTGCTTTATCGCTACTCACTTCACTGCACTATTTGCCATTTTCTTATACATCATAAACCTCAGAATAAGTATTCATGAGTTTTCAACCACATTATGCTATCAGCCTACATTAAAGGTTAAATAACCTTACTAAATTCACTATTGTATAAATACCTCTTTCCTTTGCATTGTCTTTATATTGAGAGTATATAAGAAACATTTGTCTCATGATCTTCTGCTAAATAACTAGTTGTCTTTATCTCAGAGACTTTGCATACATCATTACAGATTGTTCTTTCCTTTTTAACTTTGTCCTTATGAAGCTTTTACCTTTATAGTTCAAGGGCACCTCGGTGGCTTAGTTGGTTGAGTGTCCAATTTCAGCTCAGGTCATGATCTTGCGGTTCATGAGTTTGAGCCCCACATCAGGCTCGCTGCTATCAGCCTATCAGCACAGAGCCTGCTTGAGATCCTCTGTCCCCCTCTCTCTGCCCTTCTCCCACTTGTGCTTTCTCACAAATAAATTTTAAAAAAATTAAAAATAAAATAAAACCCAGTTCAACTACACTGATCCATCCACTAGGGAATATGATGTGAACTCCACTTACCACTGAAATTATTTTCATATCCATTTTTTATTTTTCTAGGATTACATGAGCCTTTATTTTAATCATCTGATACTTCATACATATTTATGTTAATTTTTTATTGTGAAGTATATTATAAAAAGGAGTACACAAAGCAGCCATATCAACAAATTATTAAATGAACACCAATATAACGACCTTATGAGAACAAAAATTACATTATCAGACCACCAGCATCCCTTTGCATGACATTTCTTAGTGACAACTGTTCCTTTCCACCTGAAGATAAACCAGTATTCTCATATTTAAGCATTATTCTCATCTTGATGGTAATCATTCCGTTACTTTTATTTATATTGGATCAAAAGTATATTTTGTGATTTATCCATATTATTTAATATTTCTATAGTTTCTATAACAGTTTTCATTGCTAGTGTGTTTTCTATAACTTTCAATTTTATTGCAAAGTTTCTTATATGTTCTTATATTTTAAATTGCTTTAGGATATATATTCATATTAACTTTCCTAATACTGATCTGATCTGTTCCAATATGATTTTATATTTTACTTTCTTCTCTCGATAATCATTGTGCTAGAAATTTATCAATTTCATTTTTTCAAGGAAGTTGTAGGCCTTTCTATTGAATGATTACATTCCACTACAACAATTTTCATTCATATTTTTTATTTATTCTTTCTGTTTCATAGTTCCTTTTTTAATAATTTTAGATTAATCCTTAGCTTATTATTTTTCTGCCATTTCAGTTTTCTCAATTGTTGCATTTAGGCCATAAAGTTTCATATAAGCACTGTTCAATTTCTACTGTAATTTCTTCTTTACCACATGGATTACTGAGGAGTGTTTTTTTAATTTCCAAATATGTGAAGTTTGTTAACTTCTAGCTTTATTGTCCAGTAAAATACATTCATTGGCTGCATTATTTCAGTTTTATAAAACTTTTTTTGACATTTGCACCAGTATATTATCAAATTTGCAAATAATTCTTATACAATAGAAAACAGTGTAAATTCTGCAACACTGGCAATATCCTATGCAAGTGTATTTGGTTAAGTTTGTTCAGTGTTTTGCAAAATCTCCTAAATAGTTATTTATTTTCTGTGAATATTGTATTAAAATTCTCTCATTGTAACTAATCATTTGTCTGTTTCTCCTCATAGCTCTGCCAGTTTGTGCTTTTTGTATTTTGAGGACATGATTAGGTGAAAATTTATTTATCAAATGTTTTGAGAATTTTAAACCTTCAACTCCATGATAAAGATCCTCAAAATGTCTTGGAATGCTTCTGGACTTGAAATTTATTTTCTCTACTACTTTATTATATTTTTATGCATTTCTTTTAGTAGTCGCATGGTATATCTTCCTCCACATTCTACTTTCAACTTTTCTGTATCATTAGTCTTTCAAAGTATGTTTTATAAACAGCACACTTTTGTTTTATTCAGCAAAACAATCTTGTCTTTTAACTGAGCATTTATTCAATTTAATGGAATTAATTATATGTTGAGTTTAAATCTACCACCTTAATATTTTCCTCCATTATCTTTCCATTCTTGCCTTATTTATGAAGAATTGTTTGTTATTATTTTAATTCTGTCAAATGGAATTATATTAAGAAGTGGGATTTCTGGATCATATTGTAGTTCTATTTTACTTATGAATAAACTTCATACTATTTCTCCATAGTAGCTGTACCAGTTTACATTCCCATACATCAGTAGTATACAAAGGTTTCCTTTTCTGCACATCTTTTGTCTTTCTGATAATAGCTATACTAACAATATGTGAAGTGACATCTCATTGTGCCTTTGATTTGCTTTTCTCTGTTGATTTGTGAGGTGGAGTGTCTTTTCATGTACCTGTTGGCCATTTGTGTGTCTTCTTTGGAAAAAATGTCTATTCAGTTCTTTTGCCCATTGTCTATCTGTTTATTTTTGCTATTGGCTTATCTGAGTTACATAATTTTATGTTAATATAATTTTGGATATTACCCCCTTATCAGATATGTAGTTTTCAAAGATATTCTCCCGTTCTGTATGTTGCCTTTTCATTATGTTAATAGTTTCCTTTCATGCAGAAGCTTTTTGTTTATTATGGTCCCACTTGTTTGCATTGCTTTTGGTACCCTTGCTTTAATATCAAACCAAAAAAACAATTGCCAACAGTAATGTCCAGGAGCCTAGTCTCCATGTTTTCTTCTAGGCGTTTTATGGTTTCAAATCCTAGGTTCAGGTTTCTAATCCATTTTGAGTAGATTTTGTGTATGGTATAAGACAGAGGTCCAGTTTCGCTTTTGTATGTGGATATCTGGTTTTCTCAACACCATTTACTGAAGAAACTATCCTTTTCCCATTGTATATTCTTGAGTCCTTTGTCAAGAATTAATTGGTCATATGTACATGGATTTAGTTCTGGGCTCTCTGTTTTGTTCTGTTGACCTGTGTCTGTTTTTTGCTAATGCCATAGTGTTTTGATTACTATAGTTTCATAGTATAGTTTGAAATTAGGAAGTGTGATGTGTCTACCTCTGTGCTTCTTTCTCAAGTTACTTTGACTATTTAGGACCTTTTGCAGCTTTATATAAATTTTAAGATTGTCATATTTCTGTGAGAAATGACACTGGAATTGTAATAGAAACTGCATGGAATCTATAGGTAATTTTGAGTAATACAGGCATTTAAACAATATTAATTGTAATCTATGAACACAGAATTTATTTCCGTTTTTTCATCTGTATCTTATAGGACTATGGAACCAAGAAGCTCAGGCTCAGATCCTGTTTTTATCATTCACAGATGGTGTGTGACATTGGGCATATTATTTGAATTTGGGGCACTTCCTAATCTATAAAATAGGGATGGTAATAAATAAATCAATTTCATAGAACATTATGAATTACACTTATAGAGAACTTAGTGCCTAGCACAGTAGATGAAAAATATATGTAATATGTCAAAGAAAATGTTTGCTAAAAATCTTAAAGTTAGTGATAGTTAATTTTTATGTGTCTACTTAGTTGGGCCATGTTGCTCAGATATTTGTTCAAACATTATTACTCAAACATTACTCAAACATTATTCTGAGTGTTTCTGTGAGGGTGTCTGGATAGGATTTACTAACACGTTATTAAAATAAGATTACAAAAAAATCAGTGGACTTTGAATAAAGCAGATAGCTCTCATAATGTGAATGGGCCTTATCCAATTAACTGAAGATCTGAATAGAGCAAAAGCTGACCGCCTCCAAGCAAGAATGGATTCTGATGTGACACTGCCTTAAAACTTCAACGGAAACCTCTGTTCTTCCCTTGTTCTTTAGTCTGCAGGACCAGCCTATGGATTTTGAACTTGCAGGCCCCAATAATCTTGTAATCCAATTCTTTAATGCTTTCTTTTCTTTTTTTAAAAAATGTTATTTATTTATTAGAGAGAGAGAGAGAGAGAGAGCACAAACTGGAGGGGAAGAGAGAGAGGGAGAGAATCCCAAGCAGACTCCACTGTCAGTGCACAGCCTGATGTGGGGCTCAATATCATGAGCTGTGAGATCATGACCTGAGCTGAAATCAAGAGTTGGATGCTTAGCTGACTGAACTACCCAGAGGCCCATGTGATCCAGCTCTTAAAAATTAATTCCTCCCTCTCTGTATGTGCACATGTGTCTGTGTATGCATTCAGACACATCCTATTACAGTAGACCCTTGAATAACACAGACTTGAAATGTGCAAATATACATGGATATTTTTTGATAAATGCAGTACAGTATTGTAAATGTACTTCAGTTTTCCTTATGACTTTTAAATATTTTCACTCTAGCTTTATTGTAAAAAGATAGTATATAGTACATAATATACAAAATACATGTTAGTCAACTACTTATGTTATTGGTAAGGCCTCTGGTCAAAAGTAGGCTATTAGTAGTTAAGTTTTGGGAGAGCCAAAAGTTATACATAGAATTTCGACTGTGGGGAGGGGTCAGTACTCTTAATCCCCACATTGTTCAAGGGTCAACTGTAGTTCTGTATCTCTGGAGAACTGTAATAGAGATGTCTAATATTTCCATGTATTTTGTCATTTTTCTAACAAAAATGACATAGCTGAGGGCATAAAATTTAGCACTATGAAATACAGTACAGCATCTTAATTTTTATTAGACAGTGGCCCCCAATTATTTTGATAGGGCTCATCTCATATATTTTCTATTGATAATAACTGTAGCATAATAAACTCTTTAGGCGGACCTATGATTGCTCTTGTGTAAATATACTCTCTGAATATGAGTGACGCCTATGACATTAACTTGTAACCAACTGGATAGAGAAAAGGTGATAAGATGTATGTGTTTATGTGCATGTGGTTATGTTACCTAGGTTGAAGTGCCTGCCTCCTGTACTCTTTCCTTTCCTTGCTGGCTATGAGGAAGGGAAAGGCCATGTTGGGGAATCCCACCTGGCAAAGAACTAAGTGTAGGCGGCTTCTAGGAGGTGAGAGCTGCCCTTGTCAACAGCCTGCAAGAACGGGAAGTCTCAGTCCTACAACTGCGTGGAACTGACTGCTGCTAACAGCCACACGAAGGGGCAAGCGCAGATTTTTCCCACTCCGCACAACGGATGAGCGTCAGTTCTGGCTGACAATTTGCAGCATGGTGGAGCAGCCCACTAAAGCATGTCTGGACTCCAAACCCACAGAAACTGTGACAATTAATGTGTTGTCTTAAGCTCCTACGTTAGTGAGGATGCTTTTATACAGCAATAAGTGATTAATAAAGTAACATTTTTATCACAACGTCTCTAAGAAAGATTATGCAAGATTGGAATTAGGACATGTTTACTTTGTTTTACATAATTCTAGTTATCTGTGTTTCTCTGTGTTCTCCAGTTACATTCTCGGGAGCTTTAAATCCTGGATTCCTTCTTTGCCCTCTTTCTCTAATATATTTCCCTCACTACTTGCGAAAAATAAGGGAATGAGAAGAAGGTGAAAAAGAAGTAAGAGAAGTAGGAGGGGAAACAGGAGAAGAGCAAGGAAGAGGAGAGGGAGAGGAAGGAGGAGGAGAAGGATGGTGTTAGATGCATAGCTTCTTGTGCAAGCCTCTGTTACACACTAGTTGCTTTGTGTTGAGTTTATTGGTTTTTTAGTTTTCCCAAATAGTCTGCAGGGAGGTCAGAAAAGGTACTTTAGTTATGTTTGTATACCATGCCAGGAACATGATAGATATTCAATACATGTAAATTCAATGGAAATATTTAATTTAAAATGTTACATGAAGAATATTTGCTTACATCTAATGCAGAGAACTGTAAAATTTTACCCAGAGAGATGGAATTTTACCAAACATTATGTGGACATTGGTTCTCTTTTTTATTGCCATAGTAACGATGCACTATTCAGTGTGTCCTTATAATATTCATCAGCTTTCCACTTTGCTGTCTTTAAATATAGGAAGAAAGCACACTGTCCATCTGGAAAGAAAAGAAAATAATAAATACAGAATTAAATAACATGTGCAATTATTTATACTGGGGGTCACCATGTCCAAAAATAGGAAAAGATGTATTTTATGGTATAATATCCTTAGTCTGAACAGTCATGGGAAAATTTGTGACCTCTCACATGTATTAACCACTCAACATGATGATTTTGAGGTTTAATGGCTCTATTTTTATAAGAAACATAGGGACTTAGATACTGAACTTTGTTTTTACAATCTCACAAGCTTCAGGTTATCTGTAGATTTTCAGTATCCGTTTTGTAATGTTCTCCCTCACTAGTTTTATCAGACCAATACAGCTATTCTCTTCAAGACACCTTCACCAAAATTTATATCACTTAATGTTAATATGTTTGTTGCATCTAATTTGTATATTTCTGATTTGCAAGACTACTTCTTATTTTAGTAACATAAAATCAAAGACCGTTTTAGTTTATATAAGAGACTTATTTGGCAGTATATCTCACAAAGAGAAAAAAATGCAGGTGTCCATGGGGATAGGGAATGAAAGGAATGAAAATTTGTCAAGTGTGTGTAAATATGTGTGTGCATGCATACATGTATATGTTTATACATACATATATATGTTGTGCTATGTCTACCTATATATACACACAAACTAATAAGCATTGATATTAATAGTATGAGACTAATTAATAGTATGAGACTAATGAGTAATAATCCACATAAATAATTCTCTATATTGCCCTAGAGCAAATGTTGTCCTATTTCAGCAAAGGCAAAAAAAAAAAAAAAAAATTACTGTAGGTTAATTTATACTCTAATGAAGAGTATCTCCTTTCAATGACTTTATCTCAGATTCTTTGACTAAGTTCAAGAAGAGAGAGGTATCAGCATATGTTAGAAAGCCCCCAAGATAAGGGAGCCAGACATAGTACATTTGACCTTGTGCAGATTTCATAATAGTTTCATATATCAAGTGTGAATTATGATGGTTACTACCTTGTAGCCTTATTTGTTATGAGGATCATCTGGGAAAATATTTATAGAGTGATAAGAAGATGCTGTGAGATTAAGGAACAAAGAGATTAAGTGATTTGAGAAAAAATAATAATCTCCAATATTGCTGTATCTTTAATGCCATTTTAATACAGACATAAAAGGGAGTTGCCTATAAAACATCATTTGAAAGATGCCAAAAGTGTTTGTCCATGCTTTACAAGATGTTATCCCACAAAAGAGGTGATAATGTGAAATTTTCATACATACCATTTAATTTCTTGGTTTCAAGGCCTCGAAGGCCCAAGTAAATTGATAATTCCTTACATTTGTGTCATGTCTTAAAATTTGCAAGATGTTTCTGCTTATTATCTATTTTAATCTTCCTTCTGCCCTGTGATTTAGGCACTTTAAAAATAATCATTTCACAGGGTGCCTGGCTGGTTCAGTCAGTAGAGCATGTGACTCTTAATCTCAGGGTTGTGAGTTC
This sequence comes from Herpailurus yagouaroundi, assembly GCF_014898765.1. Lineage (NCBI taxonomy): Eukaryota > Metazoa > Chordata > Mammalia > Carnivora > Felidae > Herpailurus > Herpailurus yagouaroundi. Next base: position 117,580,152 of record NW_024412376.1, on the reverse strand, counting down.
AAGCCTCACGTTGGGCGTGGAGCCTACTTAAAATTAAAAAAATAATAACAATTATTATTTCACAGTTGTAGGCCTGATTCACATCAGACCTAAGAGATGAACTCAGTGCTTTTGACTCCACTGAGTGTTGGCAGTGGTCTCTTCACAGTGCCATAGCTGACTGAAAATGGTATCTGGAAAGGTTTCCTCCCATGCAAAATTTAAGGCAAGTTAAATTAGTTCCTATCAGCAAAAATAAATCCCCAGGTAAATGGACATAGGGAGATTATGATGGGAAATTCTATCAAGACAGTTCCACATTATAAGAACGAGGTCTAGAGGACGAGTGTGATAGGAGTCGGATACTGAGAAGGAGCCCTGTGTTATCACCAGGTATCCCGGAGCTGGGAGGGCCTAAGTGAAAAGAAGTCGTTACAAACAGGGTCACGAAGGAACACTTAAGGATACTGTGTGATCCGGTTCCACTCCAAACTCCTGTTTCTCTGTTCCTTGACTTGAATTTTATAATTTAATCATCCATTCAACCAACAGTTATCTGGTATCAGGTGGTGTTCTAGATCCTGGGAACGGGACTGTGAACAAAAAAGATGAAAAGTTCTGCTCCTGTGAAGTGAAGATTAAATTGTAGTCAGAGATGTGAAAATGCTTAATGATCTGGCATAACCATTTTTTTTCACCTACACACCCTCTATCTGCAATGCTCTTTCCATCCCTTCTTGAATCTTCAATATTCTGCTTGGTTTTCACATGTTTCAGGAAGCTTTTCTGAATTTTACAATAGGGACAATATTCCTTTATCTTATGTGCCTTTAATATTACACATGACACATATTTTTCACTGTTATCAGTATTTTTTTAACTTAAAGTCAGAGCCCTGGTCGTCTTTGTATGTGTATCACCCTTGCAAAACCCAACACCTTACACAGCTGCACTATACAGATTTGTTCAGTGGAAGCATAACCTTCTTTTGCAGATACGTCCAAAAATGATCCTTGCTTTTTTTTCTTTTTTGCTGACTGCATTTTGACAAATGTTTAGCTGCATTTTCCAGGATAGTGTTCTTCATTGATCAAATGATTAGATATCTGCTAAATTTTGACACCAACCTGGAGCCATGTAGACATGTTTTCCCCTGTCCTTAAAGATCCTTGAAATAAATAATGAAATATATAAAATATACTAACAGAAACCGAAGAAAGCATGCCATTCACAGTTAATATAACTGTTCTGTCTATACCTTTAAGTCCCCTGCGTGTAGTAATAGCAAGGTGATAGTTTGTGAATTAAGTACACCTTCCACCCTCCTCTCCCCCTACTCAGAGCTAATGACTGACATTCTTCCTAGAATTTTCAAAGATTTTGAGCAGCACATTAGCCCAAAGATAATAAAAAAAAGAACAAACTCCAAACCCATTAGGGAGAAAAATTACCTATGGAGCTGGAGTTGATCTGATATATCCAGCAAAATTGGGGATAGCAACTTGAATAATGATCCGGAAGACTGACAGAGTGATGGATAGACTTCTGTAAACCCATGGGGCTCGTAGAGGATTTCTCCGTTCTCTGTCTGCGGTAGCAGCAACTGGCATGGTTTCTTTAATCTGCAGCTGAAGTGTATTAGAATATATGATGAATTAACATGGACTTTTCTTCCTTTTCTCGCTGTCAGTTTTATAAAAAGAGAAAAAATACACTGTTATATATATACACTAAAGACATGCCGTATTTAATAATTATCCCTTTCCT
>NW_024412376.1:117497200-117578396 GCF_014898765.1 Herpailurus yagouaroundi | reverse complement strand
ATTATATTATATTATATTATATTATATTATATTATATTATATTATATCATATGTATTATATATGATCCCTCATCGGCTTAATGAGCTGCTCATAGCGTCTATTAGCCTGCTCTTCACCTTTCCCTTCCTAACCCTGGCTTAAATATCAATAGTCCCTTTCTCTCACTAACAACCTTGGTGCTTCAAAAGTCCTGTGTAGAGTGGCTAGGTGAGCACACCTGCACTCACTCTGCTGCTCTGTGACTTAACAGTCGGGCAGCCTTAGCCACGCTACTTACCTTTTCAGGGTTTCTCACTTGTGAAATAACTACATCACAGTATTGTAATGAAGTTGAGATGATACTGCAGACAAATCAGCTGGAACCCTGTACACACCCAGAAGTGCTAATTGCTTCCCTGTCTATGAGTAAAGCTTTTTTGTGGCTGTGATTTTATATTGTTTATTTTATTGCAACAAGCAGAGAAGAGGGAAAGCATATATATTAACCATAGTTTAACTCATGAATAAGCATAGTTACTAGCACAAGTTCACTTCAGAAGACAGACCTAGAGACAATAATCTTTAAATTATAACCTGGGTAATCTGGCTTCTACAATTGGTAGAATTTTAAGGTAATAAAGAATAGGAGGAAATAATATATTTTGGTGTCTACTATGTGCCAAGTTCTGTGCCAAGTGCTTATTTCCATTGTTTATAATTCCCACTACAATCCTGATGGTACTTATTCCGAGAGTAAATTTAGACTCGTGAAGGTTAATTCATTTGCCACTGCTCACGCAACCAATATGTGATGAATTTTAGATTAAAATCCAGGCAATAATGACCCTAAAATCTGTACCCTTTCTATCTTATCATGATTCCTTCCTTATTCAGAGAGATTTTAGACATAATTTATGCCAACTTTTTTTTTTTGATGAAGTTTGGTCTAAGGAAATTGACTTGTTAAAGGCAAGTCAAACCTTGTCTTCTCAAACTTTGTCTCATGTGTGTTCATTAGGTTATTTAAAACCTTTATTTGACCTATTGCTTTCTTATAACTGCATTTACATATCTCAATAGCTTTTCTTTGTCCCTGAAATCTTTCATTATTGAGACTATGTGTCATCAGATTTTATAAGAAAAAGAAAAACCCTGGGTTTCTCGCCCTCCTCATCTGACCTCCCATGTGATATTTGGTAACAAACAAGTAAGTCCGTGTATTTATCTCTTTGTTGTACGTGCTTATATGGTGATGACTGTAAAGCATTCTGCTAAGTATTAAGTGGCAAAAGTGGTCATAACTGTATATATCTAATAAGACCCTTGACAGAATCACTTACAGCAGAGTCTATATTTCTGAGTCTATATTTTTTTGTAGTTGCCCCTAAAAAGCACACCCCCTTTTTTCCTTCTATGTTTTTTAGTTTTCTTCTTCTTTTTTTTTAGTTCCCAAAGTGTCCACCTTTTCAGATCATGTATCCATTAGGCTAACTGCCTTAGGAATCCTCTAGTTCTTGAAAATAAGAGCTAAGAAGTTTTCATATCCCCCTCTTCTCCGATTTGTGAAATATATTTGTCACAATGGCTGACTTTTGACACAGATGACATCATTTTACCATCATAATAGAATTTAGAATTCTGTCAATATAGAAGAGATGCTAGAAGTTTCATTATTTATAAGAGGCTCCAAATGGATAAAACCAAACACAGCAAAACCTTACAGAAGATCTTAGAAAGTATTGACACAATGACATTTTTGGCAATTTCTTTATGATGATACCTTGTAGAAATAGATCTAGCCATGAGTACCAAGAAAGTTTTCCTTAGGAATCGTCCACCATTGAGGTTGGAAGCTATCAGCACTAATTCTTTATATGTAGCAACCCAGTACTTGCTGCGCCGACCCTACTGTAAAGGCATCTTTGGCTGCATTCTTACTCCTTCCTCCTATTCATTTCTGAGCCAACTGATCCTGCCATAAATGCCACCAGATAAAGTAAGGTATCTCACTCAATATAACTTTTGAAATTAATGCTATAACATAAATTGAAATGCCGACAACTCAGTAAATGCTGTTCTTTTCTCTGCCTTCTATAAATTTCAGTGCAATGAATTTTTTAGGAGCATGTAGCGATGCCCGAGCACACAGTGAGGGTCTCTACCTTGACTAATGCTCAAGATATGAGTTCAGTACATGCTGACTGAATCAATCCGTGTACAGTTATACCACTTTATTCATACATATGCAGCTATATAAAGATTTAGGTAGGATTACATGTTCATTATACTGAAAGTCCTTGTATATATACTCTTTAACACATATGTAAACTTATTCAAAGAAATAAATTATGGACTAGTTAGGATAATCACTTTTATTTGCAACTATGATATTTTATTTGAACAGAGGTCTGTGTCAAAATTTTATACTGAACTGCTTTCGGGTTTCAAATTTCACAAACATTTTTTCATTTGATCTTTATATCTGCAGAAAGGAAAAGTAGATATTAGTATTCCTAGTTTACAAAAGGATAAGATTGACGTTAATTTGAATCAACCAGTTTATTGATGTTGAAGTGGTGAATAGTTATTTTTGCAACAAAATTAACTTGCCAAATATTGATGTTTAGAAAAATCATCGAAGCATTTTTATGGGTAAACCCCTATGCTTATTCGACATAACATTGGGTATGTGTCATGAGAGGTGAATTTTGGATCTTTCCAGAAGGTTCTTCTCTAAATGGATGTGCAATATCATTATTGTTGTAATCAACAATAATTTTCTTGTCCTGTGGTATAAGTCTCCTTCCTTCAGATTATTTGTGCTGTTGAGATAACACGGCACGCCTCTTGAGTAAGGATGCAGTGATTGCATACTCTATGGAGAAGATGTAAGCCATGGACAAATGAAAATCACTGCTGTGTTTTATCTGGCTTCTTAGAGATAAGCACTCTCAGGTCAAGATAAATTTTATGCTCCTGTGCTCTTTATTAATTGCTTTAAATTATAATAAGAGGTCAAAACACAGGGGTCCTTCTAATTTATTTCCTAATTATTATGTATGTGTGTCTCTGTGTATATTTGTGTATGTGGATACACAAATAATGTCTCCGAGGAAAAAGGGGAAAAAGTAATGTATAATGGATTTAGAGACAAGAGATATGAAAGGAGACATGATACTCTGACAGCCAGAAAAACATGTATTAAAATATGGTTTGTAGCCATGTTGGAAAAGGTGTCGGTTTGAAGAACAAAAATCCAAAATCCATGAAACGATTTTGTTCGCAGCCTTAAACAAACCTGAAATGTAAGAGTAATTTTTATTTGCATAGAAATCCCATTGCTCATACAGTTAATGCTAATTATGTCCTCTAAGGTTATACATGTCCTTTTAAGGACCACATTGGTTTGTTTGTCTGCAAATAACTAGCTAATAGGATACAGTTTGTCTCACCTAATATGTTTTCATGCCATTTTCATGCTACTGTTAACATTATTAAATTTGTAATTTTGTTTTTTATGCTTGTGCTGCATTATATCTTCAGTTCTCAAAAAATGGACCCATGACTAAAATGTGGTTTACTGAAGCATAAAAAGTGATGAAAAGAGTAACATAAATAGTACAGCCCAAAATAACATCATAAACAAAGAGTGAAGTGGTCTCTAGTGGTGAATATGGAATGCAAATCTGTATATGCTGGGACACATAAATCTTCGAGTGTCATGATTTCACATATGCGACAGGAAAAGAAAAGTGCAAATAGGAAGTACATTTATGAATATCTTAAAAAATTGAATTATATTTGACTGGAGATTAATTTGCCACAATTCCCCAGTTCATTTTCCATTATAAAGCCTTGTCAAACAGGGGCATAAATGTCTGGCAAGGCTATTTCTTGAAGGATTAATTGATGTATTCCCTCTGCTTCCTTGTGAAGTTTCCAGCTTGTACCCTGAGAAATATTCCACTTTCCTGGACCACGTGAGTTAGGGAAATCACCTATTTAAAGAAAAAAAAAAAAAAAGCCTAAATCATAACGGAAGAGAAGAAAAGAGAAAAGAAGGAAGAGAAGAAATCAAGAGGGGGCATAAGAGAAAGAAAAGGAGAGAACAGAGAAAAGAGGAAGGCCTTAAAAGCCCCCAATCTTGCTTGAAGAGTAGGCAGAAAATATACCTTCACTTAACCAGCAGAAATGCATGGATTCTGGCTAACTGTGTAGCTGTTGTTTTTGTTTTCCATGGAGATGTCCACCAACAGATAAATTGCAGCCCTTTGATTTGAACATCCAGTTGCAGTGAAACTGTCCTATAACCTAAGGACTCTAACTTAGTTTTACCCACTTTTAAATGTCTCATTATCTGTGACTGATCTGCCACTCTATAGTTTGGGGCACATTCTGCATTCCCTCAGTGAGGGCAACTTAGACACCAACCATATGATGGAGTGGTAGTGGTGATGGCGATACTCCCGTTGCAAGGTGGGAGTTGGGGGAGCTGGAAAGAATAAGCTAGAATACTTGACCAGTGGAATCTATTCAAAGCCATTGATTTTTCTATTTTTGATTCAGTAAGCTGAGGGAGATTTTTAAACATAACATGAATAAAATAATTTTCATGCAATAACGGTGATTTTGTTGTTAGACTTACAGAGGAGACCAAAAGTTGGGAAGCATTTATGGTTCTACTCTTTATAGCAGAAGCAACTTAGAAAACAATAGCCAACTGCAATATTAATGACAAATTTTACACTCAAAGAGAAAGCATAAGAAGTTATTGTTGAAAAATCTTTGTCAAATTATATTTTAGGATGATGCATAATGTTAATTATGTATTAAAGGAAGGAGAATAATTATGTGGTAACTGCCTGCAGATATTTTGCTAAACAATAGAATGAAACAATTTGTGCAGACTGAATAATAACTTGGCTTACACACTGTACAGATATTAGAGAATTATACTTGATGGCTCTTTATCAGTGAAAACCTCATGCCGTAGGATAAGAGATTTTTTATTTGATTACCACTTATTTTATGAACTTGGCATTTCTGACTGTGGCCTTGCAAGGAGAGTTGGGAATAAGAAGAGGGGTTATCAGGGTACCTGGGTGGATCAGCCTGGTGGTTAAGCATCCTACTTCAGCTCAGGTCATGATCTTATGGTCTGTGGGTTCAAGCCCCGTGTTGGGCTCTGTACCAAGAGCTCAGAGCTTAGAACCTGCTTCAGATTCTGTGTCTCCCTCTCTTTCTGCCCCCCCCCAACCCCGCCTCATGCTCTCTCTCTCTCTCTGTCTCTCTTTCTCAAAAATAAACATTGCAATTTTTTTAAAGAGGAGGGGTTATATTGTGAGCCAGTTTGGGTGTACTTTAATACTAATGCACATATGATTTCATTCAAGGTGAGTGTTTGGTGAATAGTGATATGCTTCCTGACTTTATGTATCAAAAAGTACTAGAAATAGAAAAAATAGGGGCGCCTGGGTGGCTCAGTCGGTTAAGCGGCCGACTTCGGCTCAGGTCACGATCTCGCGGTCCGTGAGTTCGAGCCCCGCATCGGGCTCTGTGCTGACCGCTCAGAGCCTGGAGCCTGTTTCAGATTCTGTGTCTCCCTCTCTCTCTGCCCCTCCCCCGTTCATGCTCTGTCTCTCTCTGTCTCAAAAATAATAAAAAAAAAAAAAAAAAAGAAATAGAAAAAATAGTAAGAATGAAATAACAAGATAAAACCTCAGGAAAAAAATTATGAAATGGAGATAAGTAGTTTACTTGACACACAGTTCAAATTAATGGTCAAAAGGCTGGTCACCAAACTGGGGAGGAGTGAGAACTTCAACAAGGAGATGGAAAAATAAAAAAGTACCAAATAAATGTCACAGAGTAGAAGTATAATGATTGAACTGAAAAATACACTAAAGGAATTTAATAACCAAGTAGATGAAACACAAAAAGTTCAGTCAACTTGAAGACAAGGCAGTGGAACTCACCCAGTCAGAAGAGCAGAAAGAAGAAAAGAATGAAAAAAAGCGAAAATAGCTTAAGGGACTTACAGGACAATATCAAAAGAACTAACATTCATATTATAGGATTCACATTATGGAGAGAGAGGAACAGATAACTTAGTTAAGGAAATAATCAATGAAAGCTCCCCTAACCTAGGAAAGGAACAGACATGTAGACCCAGGAATCCCAGAGAGTTCCAAATACAGTGAACCAAAAGACATTATAATTAAAGGAAGCCAAAATCATTATAGTTAAAATGTCAAAATTTAAGACACAGAAGGAATCTTTTTTTTTTTTTAAAGACACGGAAGGAATCTTAAAAGCCACAAGAGAATAACAACTTGTTAGGAACAGGGGAACAAGACTATCAGCAGATTTTTCAGCAGAAACTTTGTATGCCAGAGGGAGTGTCGTGATATATTCAAGTGCTGAAAGAAAAACCTTTCCAACCATAAATAGCCTACATGTCCAAATTTTTCAGAATTGAAGGACAGATAAAGAGTTTTCAGGACAAATAAAAGCTAAAGTAGTTCATCACCATTCAGATTGGAAAGAAAGAGGTAAAATTGTCACTATTTGCAGATGACGTGATAATACACACAGAAAATTCTAAAGACTCCATTGAAAAACTGTTAGAACTAATAAATTTCATAAAATTGCAGGATACATAATCACTATGCAAAAATCTGCATTTCTATACACTAATAATTAACTATTAGAGAAATTAAGAAAACTATCCATTTATAATTGCATCAAAAAGAGTAAAATACCTAAGAATAAATAACCCCAGAGATAAAAGACATGTACACTGGAAACTGTAAGACATTAATGAAAGAAAGTAAGGAAGACACAAAAGGAAAAATATTCTGTATTCCTGGATTGAAAGGCCAGTAGGACTGGCCTGTAATGTATTTGTTACTGGTACATGAACAGAGAAATACTAAAATTGAGAAGAAGAGGTTAGAATCCTTTTTAGTAAATTTATGCTTATTTGACAACATACTGTGTATGAGCATGAGATCATTTCATTGAGCAGGTTTGTACCAGTTTTGGTGAAGTTCATCTTGTGAATTAAGTTGATGTAGACTGAAATGCTTATGTGTAGTAGGATCACGATACATGTGGTACTTCAGAGTTAGTCTGTAAAGTGAGACTCAAAATGATACATAAATCAGGGACAATATATCATTTTTTAAATGACTTACTATTTCAAGGTCATTTTATTTTGTGTTTTAATTAACATTGGCTTTAAACTTACAGTTGAGCAGTATTGGATAAAATGCAGAAGTGACATTTACATTATTTTCACTCCTAATGAAGTGATGATGAAACATTCTTTACTGAACTACTTTTGAAGACAATACAAAACTTTTTCTAAATGTCACAGAATGGTAGTGTAAAAACAAATCTGAGCTTAGGTAAAGAGCTTTATTCAAAAGGACAATTGCAATAGAAAGAAGGGTGCTGTTGCAATAGGGCGAGGGAGACTTTGACCGTAAGATCTACAAGTTTCTAACATCAGGAAGAAAGGAATTTCCCCACAAGGCTAGAAAGAACTAAGTGAGGAGGAGGGGAATGAATAGGTGGTGGGATGAAACAGTTGATCCGAAAACATCTTCCCTTGAGGTCAACTTGGTCCTCCAGAATTCTGTATGGAAACAGTGGTTCACATTCTGATGATGGCTCAGGCTGGGCATGATTAAAAGTTTGGTTCAGTATGTTCTGAAGAGGGGAGAGAAATTTAAGTGTACCCACAAGTTAAGTTAGCAGATGTGTGGTCCAGGTTGGTCAGTGAATACAAATGGTTCAGCTAATCATGGATGAGACAAAGAATGGGAGTGTGGTCTGTGTCTATCCTTGTCTAGGTAAACAAATCAGGGGGCCTCCTTGACTCTTATCTGAGTCATATGAGGAAGAATGGTGCTGTGCAGTAAGTTGTTTTATAGAACACAAAAGAATCAGCGGTAATTTAACCATCACTGATTTTTCCAGGAGCACGGGGCTCAAGTAGGGTTTAACATTGTCAGTCCCTCCATTTGCTTAAGCCAAATGAATATCATTCATCTCTGAACAATTCAGAGGTAAGCAAAAACCAGAGCAGAGCAAAGCAGGTTCTAAGAAATCAGCTCCTGACGACTCTTGCTGGCATTGTTTGTAAAATCAGTTAAACCATTTTTGGAGGGGTAGTGACAAAGGCCAGTTGTGTTAAGTTTACGTGTCTTTAAATAGGGATGTCTAAAATAAAAAAGATTAATGTAAAACATTGATTAAAATAAAGAGGCAAAGTTGAACACTGAAAGGTAACCAGTCCAGTGAGTTCCAAGAATGTGATGGATACAAATCTTTCTGCGAGGCAGTCCTGCTTGTTGAATTTCTCAAAGCCAGGAAGATGCTGATAGTCCTGGAGATGTTGTACATTCTCTCTCCTCTAAGAGCTGCATGACCTACACATTTTATCAGACTTCCTTGATGACCTAGACAGCAGACTGTACAGGGAGAAACCTTTCCTCTGTTTGGTCTACTACAGTGATGAGCCCTTCAGGTGTACCAGGTCTTCAGAATTTAGCTCCCAGTACTTCTTCAGATGTTGAGAGTAAACTCCGCTATAAGACAACCTGGAGTTCAAATAAGAATCTGGTTAGGCAAGTTTTAGCTCTTGGTGATACCAAGTTAGGAAGGGGAGCAGCTGAAAACCTTAGTTGGGGATATGCCCAGACACTGAAGGAAACTGGAAGAATCAAAAATATTATAAGGTTTAACAATGCATACCAGATGAAAGAATTTAGTCCAATTTATGTGTAGGTAATAAAATTGGAAATCCATCATATCCAACAGTTACTTAGAATTTGTAAAGAGGTACAAAATAGCACAAAGACTGTTAACAGGGCCAGATAATGATAACCTTCATGGATGTACTGTGGTTTCTCACTGAAACACAGAATTTCTCTCTATAGTCCTTCTTGTGATCAAAGATGTCAAATAAAGATTATAGATCATAAATTAAAGCTCCTCTCATTAGATTTGACTTTATTAATTTCATGCTTGTAGTAAGAATGGTGATTTACCTTACAGGCAGGAATTTTAAAATATTTACTTTGCTGAAAATTTTTGTAAGGAATCTTAGATCAACGTTTTAAAATTCTCTTATGGCTAGAAGCCAAGCCAAAGACTCTCCATCATATTTCACCTGTAATATCTATAGGTTTGGGGGAATTTCCATCTTGTAGAGATCTCCCAAATATTCTAAGTTTTCCTTGCCTGCAAAGAAAGTCTCTTTCTTACTCACCTATAGGGTTGGGATCTCCATATGCTAGTCATTACCTCATCAGTTTTCCTAGTAGGCTTTGTGAACATTGGCTCCATAAAGTTAACTTTAACCCCTTAAATAAAAGTGTCTAGTCATGGGGCTCCTGGGTGACTCTTGATCAGGTCATGATCTCAAGGTTCGTGGGCCCAAGCCCCATGTTGGGCTCTATGCTGGCAATGCAGTGCCTGCTTGGGATTCTCTCCCTCCCTCTCTCTCTCCCTCTCCCCCCACTCACTCTCTCTCTCAAAATAAATAACCTTAAAACTTCTTTTTTTTTTAAATTTCCTAGTCATATATGACTGAAAAGCATCATTTTCCAATATGACATTTCAGTCAAAGCTTTGGTTTATTACCAATGTTTCCAATTATGTCCTGTTAACAAAGGAAGACAGATTCTTATCAAATAAGCAAAAATTATATTGCCATGAAATAATATTTAATCAATAAGTGTTTCCAAAATCTGGAGGGATGAGGTAGACACAGGTTTCATTTCTGTTTATGAAAGTACAGCCTACTAAATTTTTAGGAGTTACAAAGAGCAAAAGAGAAAAGAGAAGGGGGTTCATTGTATCTAGAAAACAGGGTTATTATCAGCAGTATTCCAAGGAAAACCCATAGTCATCCTTTATCAGTTCATTCAGTCCTATATAGTTAATTTTGTTCTCATCAATTTAGGGTTAACAGTCTTATGAACCCATCTGCTTCTACACTACCATTTAAGAAATCCTGACTCAACCTAATAGTATAATTTCAAAGTTATTTAGGACTTGAGCATCTTAAACCTATGCTAAAGAGTACCTGGCATAATCATTTTCTAAGCGTCTCAGAGAGTCTTTTTTTGGAGAAAAATCTTTTTGGCCTGTAGTTGATTTGCAAGTGCTTTTAGGGAAGGACAAGAGTAATATAAAAACTATGTGTAAAGGATGAAAGACTTCAAAATAGTTGTGGTTAACCTACTTTTCATAATTTTCTAAAGTGGAAATCTGATAAAAGCACATTTGAAAATAATGCAACTGACAAGGAAATTTGTTTTGTGGCATGCAAAACAAAGTTGATTGAAAATCAAAGTGAGAGGCACCTGGGTGGCTCAGTCAGTTAAGAATCAGACTTCAGCTCAGGTCATGAACTCACAGCTCGTGGGTTCGAGCCCCACATCAGGCTCTGTGCTGACAGCTCAGAGCCTGGAGCCTGCTTTGGATTCTTTGTGTCCCTCTCTCTCTGCCCCTTCCCTGCTTGCACTCTGTCTCTCTCACTCTCATGAAATGAATAAACATTTAAAAAAATTAAAAAAAATCAAAGTGAAAAAAATTTAAAAGTATACATAAAATGTAACATGATTGAATCTTAGTACAAAAGTGAGAAAACTTATTTTCTTAAGTAATTAAGACCATGATAAAGTCAAAAGAAAACACAAACAATTCTTTTTTTAAATTATTTTTTAATGTTTATTTACTTTTGAGAGAGAGAGAGAGAGAGCGCGCGCTAGAGCGAGACTCAGCGTGGGGAGGGGCAGAGAGTGAGGGAGACACAGAATCTGAAGCAGGCTCCAGGCTCTGGGCTGTCAGCACAGAGCCCGACATGGGACTCAGACTCACGAATCATGAGATTATGACCTTAGCCAAAGTTGGCCACTTAACTGACTGAGCCACTCAGGAGCCCCAAGAAACAATTCTGATATGACACAGAACTTTTGGCTTCTAGGCAGACTATACAGAACGTAAAGATACACCTTTTATAACCTCTTCTTAAGAGCAGACCAATAATTCAAGAATTTTGTTATTTTAACAGAGAAAAAAACAGATTCTAGTTTTGCATCAATATACAGTTGACCCTGATCACTGACCTACAGTGCAATCCACAATCCATGTAAAACTTTCAACTCCCCCAGAACTTAACCACTCATACTCTGCTGTTGACTAGAAGCCCTACTGATAACATGTTTTGTATGTTCTGAGTATTATGTACTCTACTCTTACAATGAGGCAAGCTAGAGAAAAGAAAATGTAAGAAAATCATAAGGAAGAGAAAATACATTTATGGTACTCCACTGTATTTATTGAAAAAATTTGCATATAAGTGGATCCCTGCAGTTCAAACTCATGTTGTTCAAGGGTCAACTGCAACATTTTATACAAAAATCCTTTACAAAAATTTCTTATAAATAAACCAATCAGAGCTTTGATAGCTTTGAGTACAAAAAGTAAAATTATTTTTCTGTGGAACTTTATAATTTTCTATACCCATGCAAGTTTTGTCCTACACTCTCCCCTTTCTCATATGGAATAATGAATTATTTTACATTGGACAAAACAACTCCCTCTTCCTTTAACAAAAATACTTCCTGCATACCTTGTATGGAAAACTGTTTTTCTGTGCCACTGTTTCTCCTGGTAGAACCTCATTAGCATATAGTGATTATAAATTTTAAATACATTAACTTCTATTTCACAGAGAAATGTATAAAGAATACAATTGCGAATGTCTTCCACCAGGGTTTTGCTGTAGAGCTTAGGAATATACCTTTTATCACTTTTATAACCATATATGTCCTCGTAATGCAATTTGTCAGTGTGGCCACAAATGAATACATTTTTTTTAAGTGAATATGTTTTTGTTTTAAGTTTATTTATTATGAGAGGGAGAGAGAGTGCAAATTAGCATGAGTGGGGGAGGGGTGGAGAGGGAGACAGAGAATCCCAAGCAGGCTCCACACTGTCAGCACAGGGGCAACATGGGGCTTAAATTCACGACACATGAGATCATGACCTGAACTGAAATCACGAGTTGGACACTTAACCGACTGAGCCACTCAGGCACCCCTGAATACATTCATTAACAGACCCAAATACATACAGCCTTAAGGTTAGGTTTAGTAATTTACATTTCAGTATTTTATCTTAGAAATGAGTTAGGTATTTAAAGAATAGTCATTAATTAACCTAATGTTAAATCTAAGATTTTAAGTTACCAAAAGAACTTGGAGATTATATCTTCATATGGACATATGAAAAGAACAGAATTATTGTTGAAATAAAGTTTGTTAGAATTATTCAATTTGATTAATCACAAATTTACATTTTCATCATCTTAAATGTCTAGTAGATATAATGCAAATTTATTTAGTAACATAAGTTTCGGAAGAATATACAAATAGGAAAAAAAAGATTGTATTATCCTCAATTTCTGACTATTTTAAGAATATTCCATTTATATAAGTACTATTGATCTCTTAGCCAATTAGAATTGAGCTCCTTGAAGGCATTTTATAACTTAATTTGGTAATCATCTAGAGGTAGGGAAATAGTACACATATATAACTCATAAATACTACCATGTCAGTCAGCTTGGGCGGGCAGAATAAAGTATTCTTTGTGGATCTTTGTAGTGGCCCTGACCAATGGCTCTCTGTAGGGGCCCCTCTCCTGTAGCTCTTTAGAAGGGCAGCCTGGCCTGCTGTAACCAAAGGGGCGATTCCACCCTCTGAAATCAACGAGGAGTCAGCCTTACCCTCTGGGTCTGTGGTGGGAGTGGCAGCCCTGATGATCTCTGAATTGCCTTTTGAGTCATTTCCCCCTATTCTTGAAGAAGGACACATGCCTCTTCACAACTGGATACATTTATGGTCCTATGCTCTAGAACCCCAGAAATCTGATAGCATTCTCTGTCCCTTTTAGTTCCAGCTGACATTGTTTCTGCTTATGTGATCCCATTTCTATCCCTGGTTTCTGCTGAGATGGCTGAAACCAGTTAAATCCATGAACTGGATCCATGATTTCTTTACCAAATGGTTGTACAGCCACACTCTTGGTGTTCTTGTCAGAACATGTTTCTTTGTTTTTTATAATATGGTTAGGCTGAGAATTTCCCAAATCTTCAAGTTCTGGTTCATTTCTGCTTAACAATTCCTTCAGACTGTTTTTCCTCTTGTAATGTATGTAAGAAGTAAGGAAAAACCAAACTTCTCCTTCAGTACTTTGCAAAGAAATTTCCTTAGCCAAATATCCAAATGTATTCCTCTCCAGTTCTACCTTCTACCAAACCCTACAACACAATTCCACAAAACACTTGAACAGTGCCAGGTTCTTTGCCACTCTATAACAAGGATAACCTTTCCTCCAGTTGCCAATAAGCTACACCTCATTTCCATCTGAAACCTCACAAACTTACCTTTAACATCCACGTTTCTATCAACAGTTTCTTCGAGAGGATCTAGGCTATTTCTAGGCTGCACCTCAAAACTCTTCTGGCCTCTGCATCACTCAGTTCTGCAGCTGTTTCCACCTACATAGGTATTCATTATAGCAGTGCCTCACTTCACAGAACCAAAATTTGTATACTGGTCTGAAAGGGGTAGCATAACAAAATACCACAGACTGATTGGCTTAAAGAACAAATATGTTTTTTCACAGTTCTGCATGCTAGAAGTTTAAGATCAAGGTGCCAGCATATTCAGGTTCTGGTGAAAGCTCTCTTCCTGGCTTGCAAATTACTGCTTTGCACATGGACTCTCTGCTGTGTGTGTAGGGGGGTAGTGGTAGAGAGAGGGAAATCATTTTAGTGTCTCTTTCTCTTCTTATAAGGATGCCAGCCTTATGAGACTCCCCCTGCCTTATGACTTCATTTAATCATAATTACCTCTCTAAAGGCCCTATCTTCAAATACAGTCACACTGGGGACCAGAACTTTAATATATGAATTGGTGGGGGTGAGTGGGTAAGGGGATATATATATATATATATATATATATATATATATATATATATATACACACACACACACATATACACACACACATACACATAAACATCACATGTGTAATAATATATATATTACAAACACACCCAAATACAGAGAGTATGGGTTCAATTCTAAAATTTCAGCTATGAGTCATACATAAACACAGAAATACAAAACTCACAAGTTTATAGGAAAGGACTGGCTCTCATCTTTGCTCCACTTGTATATCATCAGAACTGTGCTTCAGGCTTATGGGACAATTTGAAGTCACTTGCTCAATATAAGATTTAAAGAATACCCACAAACATTTGTGAGAGAGACTTTTAATTTTTTAGAGTAATCTCTAAGTCCAATTTGGGGCTCTAACTCACAGCCTGCAAATCCAGAGTTACATGCTCTGCTGACTGAACCATCCAGGTGCCCCCTTTTAAGTTTTTTTAATCTGGTGAATGATTTGATTTAGTCTGCAGGTTAAATTTTGGACAAGGGACCAAGGAGAGAGCAAGTGGCCATTGTGCTTCCAAAGCTCTGTTATGAGTTACATTATATCCAGCCTGCTTCTAATTAGCTTTTTCAGTATTAAGTAGTTGCTTTTGGGGTTTCTGACCCTCTCAAGAGTCCCCAGTAAAGGGGAGGGTCACCTAAAACTGGAGTGTGGAGTGGCTATAGGAAGTTGAAGGGCCAGAGTGGGAAGGGAAAGGTCTGGTAGAGGTGGATAGAGGACTGGAGAAGTTGGAGATGTTGAGCTTATAGGAAGATCAAAGTCAGTAAAAAAGAAAAAAGAGAAGGGGTGGGTCATGGGAATGGGAAATTATAAGCAGTTTGAGACAGTCCCAAATTTCCAAAACATGTAGAATGTTGAAGTTTTAAGTGGTTCTATAGTGATATTTTGCTTTTTCTCAAGATATTGAACTGAATTAGTGCCTGTATGAATTAAATGTTTGTGTATCTCCCGAATTTATATGTTGAAGCCGTTAACTTCCAAGGCAATGGTATTTGAAGATAGGGCTTTAGGAGGGAATGAAGGTGCCCTTATAGGAAAAGAGACCAGAGAGCTTTTCTCTCTGAGAAAAGCCATGTGAATACATAGCCAGAAGACAGCCATCTGCAAGCAAGGAAGAGAATTCTCACTAGAACCTGACCTTGTTGATACCATGATTTCAGACTTCCAGCTTCCAGAACTGTGATAAAGTAAATTTCTGTTGTTTAAGCCCCCTGATGTATGGTATTTTGTTATAGCAGCCAGAGCAGACTACATCAGTGACATAATGGGAAAACACATAGTCAATAGAAGTAGAGGAGGCAGGGATCCTAATAGAATGAGAATTACCCATAGGAATAGATAATCAAATCAAAGATACAACCTTAAGTGAGCTGGGAAAGAGGTCCACTTGATGATTTTCTTCACACAATCCTCAAAGAACCAAGGGAATTCTTCCAAGCATAACCCAGTCAAGGAGCTAAGGAAATTCCCTCACATAATCCCTCACTCCACAGAAGGTCAAAAACATTCCCTATGCATGAAATAATCAAAGTAACCCCTTACCATGTTACAACAGACAAATGTCCAGAACAAGAGATGAGGATTCAAGACTCACCACTGTGGTGAGTTCCCCAGCTGGGAAAGGACACAAAGGACCAGAGAAGTTGGAATGAATTCAAATGAAGACAGCAGGTTCTTGTGGTCGTCAGCACTCCATCTGAGTCTCAGTACCCCAAAGCTTTCAAATAAAAACAAATTAGGACCTAGACAAGGAAGGATTTTATTTGAAGACTATTGCAATATGAAGGGGTAGACTGTTGTGTTAGGAAGAGCTTTTCAACAATAAGATCTGCAAATGTCTCAAAGTTCAGGCAAAAAGGAATTTTCTTTTGTAGGGAAAGGTAAACAAAGCTAGATAGAATTGGGTATGGGGATATGGGTTGAACAGGTGGTATGATCAGACATTTGATCAGAGAACTAATTTTCCTATGATCTGCTGATAATTCGGAGGGCCTTCTGAGGTGGTTGTTTCACATTTTGCAGATGGCCCAGTCTTAAAAGTGGGTAAATTTCAGGATTAGGAGAGAAACCTAACTAAAGTTTGTCATGTTGGCAGGTATTTTGTCCAGATTGGTGACTGGATACAAACAGTTCTAACACACTGACCAATCTGGACAAAGAATGAAAATTTGGAGGCTCTGTGTCTGGCCTTGAGATAGGTAAACCAGGGCATTCTTGAGTCTTATCTGAGTCCTATGATAATAGGTCGTTCTTTGCAGTAAGCAAAGTGTGTGAGTGTGTGTGTGTGTATGTGTGTGTGTACATGTACATGTGTGTGTGTTGAGGGCCAGTTAGCTGTTGCTGTTTCCAGGAGCACTGGGCCTATGTAAGGATCCACTTTGTCAGTCATAAGCCAAATGATGGCAATGACACTAACTCTGAAGAAATCCTAAAAGTTACCACCTACTAATTTTACTGAGAAATATGATATCTTGTGTACCAAGTTTGAGCTTATAGCCATAATTGATGGAGAATGTTAAAGTGAGTATCTTATTGATAGGGTCAGGATGTGACTAAGGAAGCAATAAAACCATCGAAATCTTAGAAGTAATTATGAACAAATCATAAATAAATAATTTAAAAACTCCCAAAAATTATTTGAAGGAAAATGTAAGTGTATTGAATTAAAAGCAGATAGATGTTTCATAGTTTACCTATGAACATTACTGCTAAGCATTCTAATAAAGTAGCAATTAACGAAGGCTAAAAATATACAATTACCATGTTGTTATATTTGGTGAGAAATACTAGGTGAATTTGTAGTAGAGAAGGCAATGAAAATACCGCTTTACACCAATATACAATGACGTATTGTGGAACAGGCTGATCATAGGAGGACATCTTAGAGTACCAACTAATGAACAAATCATAAATAAATAATTTAAAAACACACAAAAATAAATAGAAAGATATATATATATATATATATATATATATACACACACACACATGGTTTTGAACATAGTAGTGATGGGAAGGAAGAATATGTTTTTTTCAGATTAATTGCTGGAAACACAACTAACTTTTGAAAGATCCCATAAAAGTATAAAATGTTACATTGTTTAAAAATTAAGTTTCTACAGGAATAGGTTCTGGAGAAACAGTTGTGATATCAGAACAACCTTCTGAAGTAGTTATATAGATGAAAGAGTGAGCTTATGCCAGATTGAAAATTGATACCCTGCTTCCTTCATGGAGAAAGATTTGCTGTGGAACAAAAAGTGTCTCAAGACTTAGTAATATTTATTAGTTACAACAAAAGGCTAAAATATTAAAGTTGAGATTATTAAGTGATAATATGGAAGCTAATCATAAACAGCAATTTGCATATTAGAAATTAAACGTTCTTTTCAAAATGTTTGAATTACTGAACATTTAGTATTTCTACAAAAGTCAGTTTTGTCCCAAACTTTTAAAGTTAGAAGTTGGACATTTAGTTTTCATATTGCATATATTTAGCATTTGTAATCTTTTGATTTTATGCATACAAAGGATGAATACAATATAGTTTTCAAAGGCAGAGAAGACCAAAGAGCAGAAATGAAAGGTAGAAGTCTAGAAGAACCATTTCCACAGATTCTGTAACATGTTTCTTAATTTAAGAAGGATTCTCGAAGGATGTTGATTTGCATATCTGAGAAAAGTTATCATTGCAAAACTTAAGAATTTTACAGAAAATTTTCATTTGAATTTTCCAACAGAAAATCCTATTCACAAGTAGGATGTCTACGAATCTGGAATTCTTTTCTTTAATTATAGAATAATTTAATGTTTATTTATTTTGAGAGAAAGAGAGAGAATGAGTGGGCAGGGACAGAGAGAGGGGGAGAGAGAGATTTCCAAGCAGGCTCCATGCTGTCAGGGTAGAGCCTCATGCGTAGGTCAATCACACAACCATGAGATCTTGACCTGAGCTAAGATCAAGGGGCAGACACTTAACTGACTGAGCCACCCAGGTGCTCCAATCATAGAGTGATTTAAATTTAATCATAATTTGATAGAATAAATTATTGGAATTGCTACTGGTATTTAATTGAAGATGAATTTTGAAAATCATCATAACTTTCTTGATTTGGATAAAAGTTAAAAATAAACATACAGAGACTGACTAAAATGATTTATATTTCATCTTGCATTCAATTCAAAACACCTTTGGAGAATCTCTACCCATGTTATTAAAACGAAATATAAATATTTACCATGTAAATATACATTATCCCAACAAGCACCACTGCCATCAATCTCACCTAGATTAGATAAGCTAACAAGCAAGAAGCAAACTCATTCATCCTATTAAATGTACTGATACACATGTAATTCATCAAAGTTTTTGTAAAAAGGTTTAACACAAAAACCAGCCAGTTTGCTCATAACTTTTCGCTAAGGTACTGTTTGAAATGATAGGTACGAATTTGTCATTTTCTACACTAGCACTTTTGAACAGTCAGTGGACAACTTGTGTGTGTGTTTTTCTTTTTCCTTATATGTATAGAATTTGGTCTTTCATCCTTAAATTTTTATTTTATTTTTCCTAGTAACTTATTGTTGTATTTTACAAAGCTCTCTAAACATGACTGATTATTAATTTAAACTAATGAAAGTAGTCCTTCACTAAATATAGCTTACAAGTCACTGTTCTGAAGCATTCTATGATACTCTATTCCAATTCTGGATCCTGCTCCCCTTTTACCACTGCTCCCATCAACTTTTATTAATTAATAGCTAATGTCTCATGTTGTAACTCAGCTTGCTTTAGCCTCTTTTAGTGAACTAAAAACCGCTATTCCCAACTTAAATTCACTTCTGATAACTTGCCCATCCCCTTCATTATATTTAGATATGACATGGCTTTACCTACTTTTTTTTTCCCTCAGAGATGAGCTTCAAAAGGTAGGCAGAAGTCTAAAAGTTTGAAAGTGACAGGGAACAGAAGTTTCATAAAATATACTTTAAAATGTTTATTTTTGCCATTTGGAAATATTTTCAAGCTTCAAAATACAGAAATCATAGTAGTCAAAAAATATCCACTCTCTATTATATGCCAGGCATGTATGTTTTCTTCAGTGCACTCACAAAGAATATGGCCAACATGGACAGTAAATATTAAACAAATTATAATAAATTATTTTGATTATGCAAAGAATTACAAGATGTTTTTGGCTTTAAAATAATTACAGGGTATCTTGTGGAGCATATAATGGGAGGCAATGATAGAATGAATAATGGCCTCCCAAAGATGTCTACATCCTAACTCCCAGAATCTATGAATATTACATTTTTTTTTTTTTGGTAAACTTGACTTTGTAGATGTGATTAATTTAAGAATCTTGAATTGGCTCACTATTCATTATCCTGGATTATCCTAGTAGGTTCTAAGGGTTCTAAGAACCCTTAGAAGAGCAGATCAGAGTTACTCATAGGAGACTTGACTATGGAAATAAGAGATTGAAATGAAGGAAGAAAGAAACCATTAACCAGGGAATTCAGAAGGCCTGTAGAATCCAGAACAAAACAAAACAAAAAAAAAACGAGGAAATAAGATCCTTCTCTAAAGTCTCCAGCAGGAATCAGCCCTGCCAGTGCCTTGATTTTAGCCTTTTCAAAATGATTTTGGACTTCTGATTTCCAGAACTGTAAGGTCATAAGTGTTTGTGGTTTTAAGCCACTAAGTGAATGATAAGTGGGAAACTGATTCGGGGACCTAATATTATAGGAGAGAAGCAGAGAAGTTTTCTACATGAAATGATATTTAATCTGATGCATAAGAAAAAGCAAAAATTAGCTGGGTAAAGAGGAGCAAAAGTACCCAGGTAAGGTGCATATAGTGCAGGTAAAGTTTTGAGGTAAGAAAGAAAGTGAAGAGTTACCTGTTGTATCTGTCACAGATTCCACATAGTCAGTGACTTAAGACAACACAAATTTATTATATAACAGTTCTGAAGGTGAGAAGTGCAAAATCAGTCTCACTAGGCTAAAATCAAGGTGTTGACAAGACTGTGTTCCTTCTGGAGAGTTAAGAGGAAAATCTGTTTCAGTGCCTTTTTGGCTTCTAGGTGTTGCCTGTATTATTTCTTGGCTTGTGACCCCCTCCTAACCAGTGATAATATTACCTCAAAGTCTTCTCTGCCTCCCCTGCCTCCCCTGTTTTACTTATAAGGACCCTTGTGCTTACATTGGGTCCACTGGGATAATGCAGGATTGCCCCCCCCTCCCCAATCTCAAAATCCTTAACTTAGTCACATTTTAAAAGTCCTTTTTATCATGTAGGATAATACATTCACAGGTTTCAGGGTTTAGAAAGTGGACATTTAGGTGTGTGTGTGTGTGTGTGTGTGTGGTGAGGGGGTTATTCTGCCTACCACAGTGAGATTAAGAAATGGAAATAATAGTAATGTCTAGAGAACAAGTGTTAAGAAGAAAGAATGGTATAATTCTTCTTAAAAGACTCTTAAAAGATAGACAGCAATGAAGAGCATCTTACACTATGTTTAAGGTTTCAAATTTTACCCAAATGAAGTCATTGTAATCTACCCTAGAGCACTTAGAAGACTTCCTAGAAATTTATTTTCCCTTCCCTTCCCTTCCATCTTCCCTTCCCTTCCCTCCCCCCCCCTCTCTTTTAAGCATAAGGGTAATGGTGGCCTCCATGTGAGGAGTAAGTGAATAGGACGTCAGTGCAGAGCCTAGGAGAAATGGTGGGCTCAAGGTGGTAGAGTAAAGATGAAAATGAATGGATAGGTTTAAGAAAACTTTTGGAGGGAAAAAGGAATATTGCTGGTGAATAACTGGAATGATAGATGACCAAGCTTGGGTATCATGATTCCTCTAAAACCCTGGCATACACCAAAGCCATGTAAACCATAAACTGAGAGGACAAATTGGATAAGGGACAAATTAGGAGTGGGGAAATCATGTATTTAATTTTACAAATTCTGTGTTTTGGTATCACAGATACTTTCAGGTGAAGATCACTGTTTTCACAGTTTAAGAGCACAGATAGGAGTACTAGACTGGGGATGATATATTTGTGATTCCTAGACATCGACACATTGTAATTCAAACCAATGGAGTGGAGGACATTGCTCAATGTAGACCGGGCAAAGAATTGAACAATTCTGATATTTAATGCAGTAAGAGAAGGTAGTACAAAGGCGATAAAACATTGTCTTAGGGAAAGGTAGCAAGAAGCCTGGAGAGTGACATGTCATGGAAACCAAGAGATGAAAGGATTTTAAAAATGATGTTTTCAGCTGAGATGAAAGTTGATAAGAGTTTAATGAATAAAGACCCAAAATATCCACTGTATTTTTTAATGGCAAATTTCTTGGCAAATTTAAAAATTGTAACTTCTGTGGAGTTATGTAGGGCGAAAGTTGTCAGATTTTTCTGGATTGAGGAAGTGAAATCCCCAACTGTTGACAAGTCTGTTCTGAAGTGTGACTGTGAAGAGGGGTAGAGAGATGGTGAGAGAACATTGGAATTTGGTGTGTAGTCTGGAGACTTTTTTTCTTTTTTAATGGTAGAAGAAACTAAATCATATTTCAATGCAGATACAAAGTGCAGGTTGGAGATACAGAAGTGTGGAAAGGCACCTTAGTTTAATATTCCTGAGACCTCGCTCACAAAGTGCTGCCCAGCTTCAAGGAAAGACTTTTGACTGATGATAGTACAGGATTTAACCACAATTTATTTTGAATTTTTTTCATTTTAGAGTTCTATTTCTTGCCTAACCTCCAACCAAGACATTTATTTTCTTTTGAAAATAATTTCTGCAATTTCTTTTCTTCTCTTTTCTTTTCTTTTCTTTTCTTTTCTTTTCTTTTCTTTTCTTTTCTTTTCTTTTTCTTTTTAAAAGGTATCCTTTTTCTTTTAGTTTCATGTTAGGCTTCGATCACATGGTTACATTTGTGCCTTGATTGTATTTTATATTTATAAATTCCCATTTATTTAATCTATCTTAACCGTCAACTCTTTTCCTTTTATAAAGTCACCTTGCGCTTCCCATCTTTATTTTTTCCTAGATTTTTAGTTTGCTGTTGTTGTTGTTTTACTTCTACCTTGTGTCTACCCTTGTTGGAATTTTAATTTTCTTTCAATTTTTACTCTATTGTTTTTTCTCAATATAATTTTTGTCTTATTCTTAGTTTCAGTATATCACCCCTTTTTGTTCTTTTCATCTTAATCTTAAAGCAAAATTAGACATTCTGAATTACAGTTTTTAAGTAATCCACTTCTCTATTTCAGTTTTTAATGTAAAATTTTTAATGATTTTTTTTTAATTTTTTTTTCAACATTTATTTATTTTTGGGACAGAGACAGAGCATGAACGGGGGAGGGGCAGAGAGAGAGAGGGAGACACAGAATCAGAAACAGGCTCCAGGCTCTGAGCCATCAGCCATCAGCCCAGAGCCTGATGCGGGGCTCGAACTCCCGGACCGCGAGATCGTGACCTGGTTGAAGTCGGACGCTTAACCGACTGCGCCACCCAGGCGCCCCAATGATTATTAATAAATACGAAAAAGCTCCTTTTCTATAGTCTCCAAATGAGACTTTGTTGTTTTTTTTTTTTTTTCCCCATTGCTTACACTGCTGCAAACCACATCTATTTTTTCCAGTGGATCTCTTCATCTAATAATGACTCTTACTAAACAGTAAAAAACAAAACCTATAATTAAGATTAATGGGTTCATTCCTATCTAAAAATTCTTTATTGGCAGGTTAGATATTTGATATACTGAAATGATTTTTCCCAGATATTCACACTATGTAGCAGTTAAAATAGAGATACGTGTTTTAAAACGCATCGTCTCTGACATATTAAAGCACTGGATTTAAAGCAAACTGACATAGCACATCATAAGAGTACTGATCATTGTGATAGATACTTGCACAAACAGGTATCGTAAAACTCAATGCTACTACATAAATAATATTCCTTTCCGGTGCTTTAAACTTCTGTATTATGATGTTCTTAAAAAAGGATTAGACTCATACTCCATAGCCCCAAAGACTATTTTGCCTTTGTCTTGCTTTTTTCATTTAATATTGTTCTGTGAGCTTTTTGGCATTTAAAATATTTTTAAATGAATGATATTACATCGTGGGTGATGTGTGGTTTAAACATTTTGTATTATAGGACTGTTACATTGCTTCAAAATCTTGCATATAATTAAGTTTTTCTGATTACTACCTTCAGATACATACCAAACAGTGACGTTATTGGATGAAATGATGTGACCATTTTTAAAGCTCTTGCTCCTTATTGTCAAAATGCATTAGCACACCAAGCAATGAACACAGGGCTGTTTTGTTTCAACTATATCACTATCAATTAGTTCTGGTTCTGGTCCTTGATTGGCTTCCTAGTCCATTGTGCAAGAAAAGGACTGCAGGATGGAGGCAGATTTACCTTATATATAAGGCTCCCGTGTATTCTACATAGTTACTCCAGCTCATGGGTGATGTGTCACCCTTTAAAATTAGGTTTATCTTACTACCTGGTAACCTCAACTCCTCGATGAGTTAAATAAAATATGATGTTACCGATGATTTGGACTTTTATCATTTTTCAGCTTCGAATGGCATTCTGCTGCAGATTTCACATCATAAGTGTTAGGAGAACTCGATCTAATGATGGCTTGAGTTATTCTTCCATCCAATATTTCTGGTACATTCTTCAGAAATACCTATACTTTTTATATCAGATTTCCATTTTCTGTCTTTCATAGTTCTTATATTTTCAAGTTCTTTTCCTTATTTATTTCCTCTGTGTTATCAACACTAGATCCCTCATGATGATTTCCTATCAAATTTTCTTACTTCCTTAATAGGTATTTTAAAATTTAATTATAATTCTCCCTCAAGACAGTTAGCTAGATTTTTAGTCCAGAGAATCTCACATGCTTTTTATTATATGTGTGTGTGTATGTGTGTGTGTGTGCGCGTGCCTGTACACACACATTACATATATATGTATATATACACATATATATTGTATTTCATATTATATATGTATATATTGTGTCTTACTCTACTTACTGCTCTTCTTTCTTAAAAGTCAGATCTTGTAACCTGTTGGAGACAATGAAGAAGGTTTTCTAACTTTTTTAAAGGTTACGCTATATTTTCCTGATATAAATATTTTTGATTTGAGTTTCAGGATGTTGTTCTTTTTATTTTGTGCTATAAATAACTTTCTTTCAGTGTCCTCAAATTTTGTTTATTTTCAGAATATTCTTTGTTTAGAACTAACGTTTGCACCCAGGAAGCATGTATATGGTCTAGAGTGTTGCTAAGCATTCTTTGCAATCATTGTAGATTTGTAATCTCCTTGATATGACTAGAAGGAACATTGCATAATATGAATCCTTCCATAATTTCTAGCAAACTCCTGATAGTAGTTAGGAAATGGGTGTGAAGTATTCTATCCAATACCAAAAAATCAGCCACTTTGAGGAGTACAGGTCTGTTGCGTTCTGATCAAGAAATTGATTGTGAACTAGAGCCACTTTCTACCTACTTCCAAGAACAGCAAGTTTTCTTTGTTTCACTGATGCAAACATGGTTTCATTAATTGGTTTTCCAGTGTAACTTCATGGCCTTTGTTACTTAAAGTTCCTCTTTATTTTCAGCAGTAAGTTGAGTGCCTCATTTTTTTTAAGTTTATTTTTATTTATTTTTAGATAGGAATAGTGAGTGGCAGAGGGGCAGAGAGAGAGGGAGACAGAATCCTAAGGAGGCTCCACGATGTCAGAGCATAGCCTGATGCAGGGCTTGAACTCCCGAACCATGAGGTCATGACCTGAACTGAAATCAAGAGTCAGACACTTAACCGCCTGAGCCACCCAGGCACCCCGAGTCACTTGGTTTAAACATTATTATATAAAATGATATTCTCCTCTCCATTTATGGGTATCTAGGGGAAAGCTGAAAAGGTTGAAAAGGAGACTACCAGTCAGAACATTTTTAAACTAAAACCTAACATAAAGTTCTCAGACAATGACACATACCCTATGGTCATCATATTAATGCTAAAGTTGGTAATTTTTGATAAAGCACATAAACAGCTGTTTGTTACTGATATGGCATAAGGGATATGTGGTGCTTAATCATTAAACTGCATCTGTGGCTTAATCAATTGTTGTCATATATTTATTGAGGGCCTAGCAGGCAGTCTGAGCTATCAAAGCTCCACAATGGCATCACCCTATGAATATCAGAGCTTTGAAAGTTGGCAGAGCATTGTTAGAGCAGCCCTGTTTAAATTTATTTCAGGCTGTTACCTAGTTAGATAAAATATAACTTTTGTCAATTTTAATCTATGTGAGGAAAGAACATCTAAATTAAAATCAAACAAAAATGGTATGTTCATATCCCTTTGAGTTTTTCTCCCAATTTAACAGATACTTTACCCTCTAAGTCTGGGAGATACATAGCATAGTTCTGTGCTGTGATACGTAAGTCCTCTGTTCCTCATTTCTAGGGACAGTCCAATTGAATCTGAATTCTTTGATTTCTGGTTGGAATTTGCTGGAGATAGCAATGGGGTACTGAAATCCTGGTAAAAAGAAATGCTGGAAAAATGATGAACAATTTAGGCTGTTAATCATAAACTAGAGCAACTTCATAGATATGGGGGCTCCCAGAATGAACCAGACCTCTCATGTGAAAAACTTCATCCATTTTAGAGTTTGAGGCAAGTGAAGTGGGATTGGTAGCTAAGAGCTATTAAGCAAATACCTTGTCCTAAATTTATAAGGTATTAGTACCTGTACATCTACTCTCCCCATTTTCCACCCTTTGAAATATGATGAATCTGGGATTTGGATATTTTTAATAACTTGTATTACTGTGTAACTCGTATAGCTGTCAGAGATGGTAGGCTTGCATTTTGCACTTAGGTCTTGATGAGTACAAATCATACAAGCTCTCTCCTCTGATATTCTGCCTATAATATGTAGGATACCATTTAGGTTTTGGAGTTACCAATGACTAGTTTGACTCTTTAAGTTTTAATGTCTAGCTAGGGGATTCAGATTTATCAGTTTAAGCAGGAAATTTGTTTAAAAGAGCCTTGTGAAAGGAATCATTTCAATAAGGGTGAAAACATCACAGGACAGAATATTCATGTCTGGGGCAGTTGGATATATCTTTGTGATTTTGCAGAAAACAGTTAAGGTATGTAGTATCAGGCCATCCTGAGCATCACAAGAGTTGGTTCAAACACTAAGAAACAAGAATAAAAAGATATGTAATTATTGTCATCATCCAAAACAGAAGCAAATAATATCATCGTAACTTATTAGGACTGAGGGAAAGTGAACATTTTGTATCTTCTGTCTTATTTCTGTTTTCACTAGAGATGCATAGTCATGTGATTACTTTTTAAACATACAGGTGACATGCTCAACATAGTTATGACAATGGTGACCATCTGGAGCAGCCCTAAAGCACCGTGTGTGGGAGTTACTTAAACTATATTAAAAGGTCACTCAGCATCTGTGGCTTATAGGATTTCAGGAGTGACCAGCAAGGGGTACCACCTCCACTTGGCATTTATATGGACATCAGCAGTCTAATCCTTCTACAAGGACACAAAATACCTTTGATGTTGTGCGTAAGAAGCAACTATCTAGAAATATTTTAATACTTTCAGGTATTTATTGCTTGCAAGAGGACAAGAAAGAAAGGAGATGAGTACAGAGCTATAGAGTATACAAGGAGATAGGTAACAAATGCTTTTGGGGAAACAAATCCATCAGTGTGCTAGAATGAATAGGTTCATTGTTAGGTGCATTTAAGGCATGACAGGAAAGGCAAGTAGTAGCCAGGTTGTGAACGATCAGGTTAAAACGTTTGGATTTTTCATTAGGTGATTGGGAACAATAAAACATTTAAGCAGTAGACGGGAGAGTTCCAGTTGTATTATAGGAGGGTAAAACTGACAGAGGTACATTCTATCAAACAGAGAAAAGAATGCCTAAAGGCAGAGTATTAGTATTTGTTATACAGCAAAGAGCCTGAAAATATCAGTGACTCACACCAATAAACGTTTGTAGCTTCTTTTTCATAGTTTTGCAGGTCAGCCGATGCACTTGGGCTTTGGGCTGCAAATTGTCTAGGTTTGCTACAGACTGCAGGTTGGGTTCAGGTGTACCCCACAAGTGTCTCAACCTGGCTTTAGGGTCGATCAGGGACACTTCTTTTCTCTTCACAATAACACAGGCACGAGCAGAAACACCTTCTGGCTCTTACAGCCTCAGCTCAGAACTAGTTACCATCAGTTCCTTACTCGTTCCATCGATCAAAGCGAGTAAATGGCCATGCTTATCCTCAATGGGCAGGAAAATATAGTTTGCCAATTCTAGTAGTACCACACTGTCACATGGCAAAGGGTGTGGCATTGTAATTGTGATTCAGGGAATTGAAGAACTTGGTCCAAGGACCGCGTCTCTACGTACAGAGACTGGTTGGGGGACCTAGTACAGTAAACTAGACTTATTTTGTCAAGAACCCTGATCGGTAACAGAAGAAATTTATAATTATAGAAAGGAAATAATTCAAGAGACATTCCTAATGAAAAAGGAAGAGCATTTACTGACTGACCTGATGTCAGGAATCCTGGGAAAAGATTCAAAATCAGTACAAGTTTTAAGTGCAGGGGATTGAGTGGATGACACAGAATAAGTAATCTGGCTTAAAGACAAGAAATTTGAAAGTTGTGATGACTCTGAAAATCAGGTGTGGCCAACTTGAATTTTTTTTCTTATCTCAACCACCATGCTGTATTGTTATCAGTCATATTATTTCCAGAAATAAAGCACAGTATAACTGGATCCATTGGTTCCGTCCCTCCCTATACCTGTTGGGATCTAAACATGTCAATATAAATTTTTATGAGTCAAATTCACACATTCTTTTCAGAAATGACTGGAGTCAGAGATACTGCAAAATGACTAGAGGCTATGAGACCTTCCCAAAGAAAATTTTAGCTTGCTCTATTTTGGCTCATTTCAATGGATTCATTTAGAATTGGACAGTTTAACTCATTTATCAGTGGTGTGGATTGTTCTTTTTTTATGGTTCTTTTAAATTGTGACTTCTACTTGTATCATTTTTTTCATGATTCCAAGCTAATTTCTTGATGTGTATACATGGGGAAAAATTAAGGAAGGTGACCATACATGGTTTGAAAACTTGTGGAAAGGATTAATGCAAACACGAGAATTAATGCAAACATGAGAATAATTATCTTTTATTTAAAATGATCTTAGACTATGACCATGATGTATATATGAAATAATCTCTATAAATTAAAATAAATGTTAGATGTATCTTTAGTCTTTGTAATGTTTGATAAATTTTTAAAGAAAAATGAAATAGATTTGATTGAACTTTCATTATGTTTAGACATAATTATTAATGGTTAAGTAAAGTTATAACAGTTCTTTATAACATAGAAGCTACTATGCCTATGAACCAGAAACCAGATAATTTAGTGGAAAAAAATCCATCAATATCATGATTTGACATCATGTGGAGAGATCAATAGGTTTCTTCAATGTGTTTGTCAATACTTATTTTGGTTTTGTATTGCTATAGTTTAGCAATTTAGCAAAAACTTTTTCCGTGTTTTCTTTCTTTCAGGCTAGCAAACATCCATTGATCTATTTTCCAATTATTAAAATATAATAAAATAGAAAAGGGAGAACATCATAGCATTTTCCCAGAGTATCATATCTGTGACCTCTTTATATTTACCTTTTATATTTCACATAAGGGAAGACTGTATATGTGATAAGCATGAATAAACCATCAAAAAAGGTAAAATCATATATTAGAATAAAGGAGTAGTTTAAAAATACTTTGCTTAGACAATATAATTAAATATATTTACCACTATTTCTATTATTATTGTTATGTCAAAATGTAGAAGAATGAAACACAATGAAATTATAACTGGAAATCTCAATATTTTCCCACCGTGGAGATCTTAATATATCTTAGAGATATTAATTTATGTCTACTCAAGCATAAATACTAGGAGGGGGGGAGCAGTACTTGTGGCCTTACCAGCCACCCATATCTGTGCTGTTGTCCAAGTCATGGCTGCCCTGAGTTTCAAAGAGTTTGTCCCACCTGACATCAGCGGGCTCTGCCTTAGCTTTCACCCACACTCCCACACCAACTGACACATTCATTTCAGAAGCTGCACTTCTGGCCTTTTGGACTTTTGATCCTTCGGCCTTTTGACTGCTCCATAGGTTTGGTTGACAAAGTATGGTGACTTCTCCTCCCCGAGGGACCCAGATAACACGCTTTGGTCAGTTCTCTCAGTGTGAGCATTTTGATCCTTGAGGAGGCAATAGGGTAGCCCAAGCTGCCCCTCATAGCACAGGACCTAGGGGCAGCTAGTAGGGGAGAGACCTTGCTGTATCAGCCTGGCTTCACCTCTGCACCCACCTTCCTCAGAAGGCTTTAAGCCAAACCAACAGACTCTGTGTGAATCATCAAGGTGGAAAAGGGCCTCCTGTGCCTTTGCTAGCAATAACTGACCTTCACTTTACCCTTCTGAAGGAGCAGGGACTTGGCCCAGAATTCACTTTAAACGGGACTGAGGGAGCATCCCTCCTCTGTGTGAAAAGAAATTTGTTTTATTCTCCTTCTGATTTTTAACTGTTTGGCTGACTTACAGTTAATTTGAATGAAAGTAATAATTTTCTACGTAGAGTCAAGGAGGGCAGGACGTCAGCTTTCATTGGCAAGATGCCTGTTCTGCCTATCCTCTGATTGGACATCATTACAATGAAGTTTCTTCTGGGCTTCATGGAAACTCTCTTGTTATGTTCAGTAATACCCAGACTTCAGAAGCCAAGGTGACCATGCAGCAAAATCTCCTTTAAGTTTTATGCTTAAGGGCAATGGGTTGATCATTAAGGTTGTATTCCTTCACACTAAATTAAATTGGGAAAAAATGCTATTCAGAAACTGTAAACTAGGAAAAGGTTGAGAAGAAAAAAAAATCATTTTCCCTTTTCATTGTATATAGTTCAAATCTTCCTTTGTCACATTTAAACTATATCTGTGTACATCAGCCTGTTTAAATTTTTAACCCTTCAGAGCTGTTGAAGAGCAATGAGAGTTGCTAAGTGGCTTAGATTTAAATTCACAAGTCAAATTCAGGTTTGAACCCTTTGTATTGAAGGTGAATTAATAGCTTAAACTTTGATCTTCACTTATAAGGAGGGTTGAATGCAAACGGGTTGAAGCAGAAGAGCAGAAATTGTCATCAAAATGTCAGTAAGCATTATGTTTATACAACATACACATAGGCCTATATGTTCTTAAAACTCACCATGGATCAAAATATGAAGTTGGGTGTTAGGAAGAAAGAAATAAAAAGGAATACTGCATTTTAAAAACAGCTATATATTGGGATGCCTGGGTGGCTCAGGTGGTTAACTGCCCAACGCTTGGTTTCAGCTCAGGTTATGATCTCACGGTTCATGAGTTCGAGCCCCACATTTGGTCGCATATTGGGCTTTATGCTGATGGTGCAGATCCTGCTTGGGCTTCTCTCTCTCTCTCTCTCTCTCTCTCTCTGTCTCTCTCTCTCTCTCTCTCCCCTTCTCTCTCTGCCCTTCCCCTGCTTATGTGCTCTCTCTTTCTCTCTCAAAAGTAAATACATAAATTAAAAAATATAAAAACAGATATATGTATTTTTTATTCCCTGTCAACTCCAGTGGTCACCAAAGGAAAGAACAATAGATATACTCTCAGAACCTGCAAAGCCACTGTACTTTAAGGTGGTCAGACACTGAATTCTTTAAAAGAATGTGAAAACTGTAGATGTTTTGTTTTACATAGTTTTTATTTGTTTAAATTCTTCCTATTCATATAAATGAATACAACAGAAACTAACCCAGCTGGTGTAGTGGTTGAGTTTCAAACATGTCACTTTTGTGCCAACCATAAATTGCTTGTCCTATTTCACAGCACTGTATTTCTCTTCATATTTTATAATTTCTACCATTGTTAAATGCTCTGGTTTACCAGATATAATGGTATATTTTATGCTTGAAGCAATTAAAGAGAAATGCAATATAATGTCAGAGAAAAATAATAGTGTTTTTATTATTTGTTGTCTGTAAAATGCCTGTATATTCTTTTCAAACTTCCCAAAATGTATTGTTTCAAAATTAAAAGCAAAACAGTAAGGAGAGTCAAATTCCAGAATGATGAATCAATTGTGAGAAAATGAAAATTCAGCAGTCTTTGAGCAGTCTATAGGGTAAAAAATATTTTAAAATATCTTTTCAACGTTTTGTAATATTAACATCCAATATATGAAATTTATGGAGTAAAAAACCAACGTACTGAAAGAGGTAATAGGAAAACCATTTTTGATAGGAACATATGAAAACTTTCATGAGTAAAGACCATCATAATTTAGCTGGAGTCACATGGAATTAAGCCAAAACTGAGTGAGTTTTTTGCCAGTCACTGCTTACATGGCTATGCGTTGGTTATAATCCTCTCTTAGACTTAATATCCACATCTCTTAAGTGAGGGAGCTTAAAAACAAAGAAACTTCAATTTTAGATGATAATTATGACTGCGTTGATAAATATAATGCAATAGAAAGGTTGCTGATCCAATTAGATCACACATATATTGTTATGAGGCAGTATAGCATAAGTACTTGACACGTAAACTAAATGACTTCTGTTCTTATTATTGTTATATTATCCTCGTGGCAGAAATATGTTGAGTACCAGTGCCTGATACTTGAGTCCTGATTATTTGAGGACTATAACGTTGATGATTTACAACAATTTTTCTGTGTAACTTTTTTGGCTGCTTTTAAAAAGTCAATTTATCTACACTATGTCTATGTGATTTTATTTATAATCTATGCTAATGCTTTTATATTGATATTTGAACTAAAGTTTTCCCTTAACTTCCTCACTTACAGCCTACTTCATATGTGACATATCAACTTGCACATCTATCAGGTACATGATCAAAATTGATCAGATGCATCGATTGCCTTCCCCCCAAAGCACATGTGCGTGCATGCACGCACACACACACACACACACACACACACACACACACACACACACAATGATAACAAAAACATTAACCAACCAAATGTTCAATTTACTATGGATGCATAACAACCCCAAAACTCAATGGATTAAAGCACAATGACATTTATTTTGCTCACAAGTCTGCCATTTGGGCTGGGTTTGGTAGTGATATGTTGTGTGTGCTGCACTTTGTGTCAGCTGGGATCACTCCAAAGGCTGGGATCTGGAATCATCTGAAGTCCCGTTCACTCTATCGCAGGTGGTTGATGCTGGCTTTTAGCTGAGACCTTAACTAAGGCTATTGATTTGCGCACTTCCACAGTCCTTTCCATGTAACCTTAGCTTCCTTACAACCTGATGGCTCAGTGACCTTTCCATTGCATTCTATTTATCAATGTAGTCATAATGATCCAACCAGGTACAAAAGAGGGAAAAAGTATCTACCTCTAGCTGGGGAGTTGCAAGTCTCTAGAAGTGCATGTGGGATCAAAAATGTTGCTATGGCCAGTTTTAGACAATACAATCTGCCACACCAACCAAGAAAACAAAATCCAATTCCTTATAATCTCTAATAAATGTCACTATCATTTTCCTGTTTGCTCAGATCAAAATCTAGGAATCAGCCTTAATTTTTTCTTTGTGTTAATTCCTCACATTAGCAAATCCAGCTGGTATTATCACTGATATTACATATCTTGAATCCTTTCCCAGAATATTGTAATCTTAGTGTTATTATACAGAAGTATTATAAGGGTATATGAAACATACTAGTGGTGAGAGTTGTGTAGAATGGAAAACCATAACAAAATTATCAAGCACCTTTGGTTTAAAGATCGGCAGAGTTGCATTCCGTTTTTGCCTTGAAATGATATTAAAAATGAAAACATTAGATGTGATTTTTTAAACACCCAGAATGTCATGTTTTATTGTGATTTCTCAAAATGTCTATTTTCTTCTGTAAGTAAGTGTAAAGGTCTTAAACATCTTTTTCTGCTCTAACCACCTATATATATATATATATATATATATATATATATGTATGTATATATGCTGACTAATGTGTGTTTATATATATATTAGACAGCAAACTTTATATTTTATTTTCTATATATATATAATTACAAATATTTTTATGTAATGCACTTTATACACATTTTATTTTTTGTTTAATTTTCTCAGTATAGGAGGGTTCCAAGATATCATGAATGTTATGTTTTTGCAGTTGTAAAGGAAGAGAATCCCTAAAATTTGGAGAATGGTTGCAGAAATACGAAGAGTGTAGTATCTACAATCAATTAAAGCTATTTTCTTGTTTGGCATCGTAATTTGGTAGTAAATATAAACTTGGACATGTTTGTTGAACTAAAAATAAACTTTCAACAAAGTCTCTTAAAAATAAATGTAACCCATTAGTTTAAGTAGTTGGAAGATGACATAAGACATTGAATAATTTGAGTTAGAGATTAGAGCTGAAAGGAAATGTGAATTACTGTACTATTTCAGAAATAGTCAAAAACACACTCCACTTATGAACTAGGGAAAGGCAATCTATTCTAAGAAGATGAAGATAAATGAATGATCTCACTGAGCAGTTTTACTTTGCAGATAGGCATGTATGAACTATTATATAGTTGTAATGGTAGCTAGTTCTAGAAAATAGAGGGTAAATAAATACCAGCCAGGAATCATGTCACATCACTACCATTCCTAGAATTGAGTATGCCTTACAACTTTCAATTTGAATTAACACAATTTATGTAAAAATATTCTGAAACACTTCTAATGTACATGAAATAAAAACCTGGAACTAAGAACTAAATAATAATACTATACTGAAAAATACATGGCCACCATATATATATATACATATATATATATATATATATATATATATATATATATATATATATATGTATATATTTTGGTAGACAAGCTCAGACCACTTCCTTATTAGACAGCAAACTTTATATTTTGTTTTCAAACTGCCAGGTATTTTTTAAGCATTTTATTTTATTTTATTTTAGATTATATTTTTAATCTCTACACCCAATGTGGGGGCCTGAACTCACAACCCCAAGATCAAGTCATATGCTCTACCAACTGAGCCAGCCAGTTGTCCCCTAAGCATTTCAAATATATTATCTTGGTAATACAGTAACCTACAAATTCTAACTACATTGTGGATTGGGTCCTAGAGCTCTACTTTTTTCTCTATTAAATGTTTCCAGCATATAATTGAATAAGGCAGATGGCCATCTTGAAAAGACACAGACTCTTTATATATTATTTACTTTTGCTTTTGTGCTGCTTCATGTTCATATGAAATACATTTATTTTTATGTCAACTGAGAAAAAGTTATGACTTTAGATAAATCAAAAACATTTCTCAATATCCTCTGTATTTTATCTGCTTTCCATGCTTGATTTTCCTTATGCTGAATACTACATTTACACAATAAAAATGATCTCTTCAAATATAATCTCTAATCTGTAATCTATAATACATAATATATAACATATTTATAAGTACATATTTATCCACACAGTCCTTCGGCAAGAATTTTAAATTGTCACATTTACTTTTCTTTAGCCATTTCATATTTTATGTAATGTAACTCACATAAGAAGCTTGAAAACAGTGTCTAATTTATATTTTATAAAGGCATATTTTTCTTTTATTTTTTCCTTTGCTAGTGGCAGTCTTCATAGTGACAGTTTTTATTTTTCTTTCAAACTGTGAAATAGCGTGTATTGTGTATGCCCGGGGCATGCATGTTTGCCTCTAAGCAATGTGTGGACTGCGCTGGCTTCATCAAAAACTGGACAGATGTGCTAAATTTACTAGTAGGATTTTACTATTTCAATTCATAATCTTCTAATGATTCTTTAGCTACTTTATGAATTTGTGTATTATTTTCATTTAATAGAGGGCATTTTACATTTAAGTTATTGACATGCTAATCAAGTTTTGGGGAAGTGTTCTTACTTCAATAAATTTGTGATATATTACAAAAATTTTGAGTTAAAAAATGAGATGTTTCATCCAATGATTTTCTTAAAAAAAACTTTTTTAAATTAAGTGTATTTTTGAGAGAGAGAGAGAGAGAGAGAGAGAGAGAGAGAGAGAGAGAGAGATGGAATGTCAGCAGGGGAGGGGCAGAGAGAGAGAGGGAGACACAGAATCTGAAGCAGGCTCCAGGCTCTGAACTGTCAGCACAGAGCCTGACGAAGGGCTTGAGCTCACGAACCACGAGGTCATGACCTGAGGTGAAGTCAGACGCTTAACCAACTGAGCCACCCAAGTGCCCCTATCTAGTGTTTTCCAATTTTTTTTTCTAATGACCTCAACCTTAAAACATTACTTTTCAAATGTGTTTGCATTTACAAATAATCTTAGCAAAACTTTACATTTCATAGAAACTTTGTTTTAAGTGACAAAAAATTCTTCCAAGAGGTAACTTTCTTAATTTGTTAGAAAAAAATGGTAATCCACAGTACAACGTTCAAATTATATAATGACCTGTGTGAGAAAACTTTCACTAATGCAGTCATTCAACATCTCTACCGTAGATTTTGCAGTCATTATATTCTCTATTGCTTAGTAACAAACTACCACAGTCTTAACTTTTCAAACACATTGATTATTTCACTGTTTCTGTGTATCAGGAATCTAGTCACGGTTTGGCTGGGTCCTGACTTTCAGGATCTCTCACAAGGCTGAAATCAAGATGTTCTGGAGGGCCAGAAGTCTCCTCTAAAGGATTGAGCTAAGGTCCACTTCTAAGTGAGTTTTGACCAAATTCAATTTCTTGAGGTTTGTTGGGTTTCAGTTCCCTGCTGGCTTTTGCCTAGAGAATTCCTCTGTTGCTTGCTTCATCCAAGTGTGCAAATTGAGAATGCAACAGAGAATACCAGCAAGATGGACGTTATAATCTTATGTAACTGTTGGGTTTTTAATAGCATCTTTATTGATTTCATCCTAAACGCACACATGAAGTGTTCCAAATCGGAGACGGATTTTTTAAATTAATTATTTCACAGTAAATGAAGTACATCATCCATGTATCCTAGTTCTTATCCCTAGCACTACAAAGAGGGAGCAACTCAATTGTTTCAAGGGAAGAAGAGCTTGACATTTCCTCTCTCCCCATACTGAGGGATGAGGAGGAAATGTTGTTCTATGTTGACAAAGGTCAGAGAAGCACTTGCCCCTCCTTTCTTTTTTTTCCCTCCTGAAAGGATTTCTTCCTCACTCTAGACCTTTGTTAGATAAATAAAATCTTCCCTTGAAGACAGATGACCCTGCATTTGTTCTACAAACTAGAGAAGTCTCCGTTACTGAGCCTCATTCCTCCTTGAAATGTAAATCTTTAGGAAGATACCCTTTGCAGTCTTTTAGGCACCTTGTAGGTGGATTAAGCCTTGTAGGCTTAATCCAAAGGCTGTAGACATACACACCATTTAATCTTCTAAAGAGGTAAAAAAAAGTTTCATTACACTTTTGAATTTGAGCAATTAATTAGACAAAATGACTACATATCGAATTGTTCTAGGAGGTTAGGGCTTTTCCCTGAGCATTGAAAAATCCAGGAACATTTAATTTTCCCCCATTAACCAAATCGTGGCAGTATCTCATCACTTTTGTCATAGTCTTCTAGTTAGAAATAAGTCACAGGTCCCACCCACACTCAATTACACAGGGCATGGACACTGGAAAGTAGAAGGTGGCAATATATTTGGGGGCCATCTTAAAGCCTACCACCATAGCTACCATTGATGACATCAGATATTTTGAAAATCAATATTGCTAAAAATAATCATATCAGCTTATATTTGTAACAAACTTTAAAAATCTAGTTTCATATTAACATTGTGTGAAACAAATTTTGGCCCAATCTGTATATAAAAAAAATCTTAGATTGCTGAGAATTCATTAAACCAACAATGAATCCACATGAAAATATTCTATATTTGGGCTACCTCAAATTTAGTTTTAACTGGTTTGCTTTAAAAAGGCTTATTGTCATCTTTCTAAAGTCAATAGAGTTTTAAATAATTACTGGTAAGCCATAGCTTACCTAATCATAAAGCTTATAAGATGTTTATTCTCCTCATAACAATATGAATAAGGTAAGGATTTTTAAATACAGTTTGCCTTCAAGAAAACTAAATTTAAGGAGGTTTTTCTAATTTACTCAAGGTTATCCAGATACCAAGGTAGAGCCAAGTCCATTAACCTGGGTTTCCAAGTCATATGATCAAGGTTACTTCATATGTATCTAATAGCTTTATCTTTTTTTGTTTAGTTTTGTTTTACCTTAAAAAGATCAATAAGGAATGGGCACTGAAAAGTATTTTCTGAGAAATACATTTTTTCATACTGGTATTCTTTCCTCCTATCTTCTTTCCTATCTCAATAAAATAATCTTTCTAAATCTATGAAAATTAACCTCTGTGGAAACTGTGTTACTTCTTGCCCTTAATATTGATAGGCTTATTTGTTAGTCTCTTTTTCTTAAAACTTCCAAGTGCATGCTAGAAAATGAGAATTTTATTGAGGACTCCCTAAAATACTAAAGTGAAAAATAATGCATAGCCATGATAACATGTTTTACCAGGCCACGTATGTGCTTTTCCATAAAGTATGTCCCTTGGTTATCGAGAATCTACCTAAGAACTCTTCAAAATGTAGATGCAAATCTGGGTGACAGTGGTGAGAACAGATAAGTAGAGCACAGAGGCAGATCTTATTTAAAAGTGAAGCACACTTTATTGAAATGCTACAGTACATAGAATGTCATCAGGTTTCACCACTAGCATTCTGGTGGTCAATGAATGAAAATCAGAGGGGAGTATTCCTGCCTAGTCAACTAGTAAATTCCAGGTCATCAACTGGCCATGAAATTTTGCTGAAATGTGGAAGAATGTGTGTGTGTGTGTTTTTTTTTTTTTTTGGTCCAATAGGCAAATAGATAACTGCTCCCTGTGGTAGGCCAACCTTGAAAGCAGCATTTTAAGAATTGTTTTTCATGGTGTGTTGTTATTTTTCAAGTTTGTAGAACAGCAGAAGAATAATTTCTGGGTAACATTATTATTAATATTTATTGAATTCAGAGCATGTTGCTTTACTATTTTTGTTCAATATCCTGGACTGATAAAGGGCTGTCCTTTTGGTGTCTTAAGTTCCTTGTCTCTAAAATACTTCTTCAAAATGTCTAAAAACTTTTTAGTTCAAATTTTTATTGGCTTTTCATTCTGTTTACTTTTTGAAAGCAGTATTTGGTAAGTTTACATTATCTTCATTTTCTTTCCCTCTGTGATTACCGAAATACTGAAAATGGTGTTTTTCAAGGACAGTTATATGGCAATGTAAAATGAAAAACAGGCTGACTTTTTAAATATATTAGGCATAAAAGTTTAGAAAAAGTAAACCAGGTAGAGTCTAATTTCAATTGATTTATTAAGTAAGGTATTAAATACCTTGACATCTTTTATATACACAAAGGTGCATAATTCATTTTTGCCTATAAGATAAGTCAGAGATGTTATGTTGCTCCCTCTCTTCATAGAAAACTACAGCGAATTTTATTGGCTCCAACTTCATCTGTCCTATGCTCTTGCTGAAGTTAAGGAATTCCTCCACATTGTCAAATACATGGCCATTTCTCATTCTTAGTCTTACTTCTTAGCAATGTTTGATTTACTTGTGTTAAAAATAGTCTAATTAAATTTCATAATATCATAGTCTTTGGCTCTGTCTTTCCTATCTTCATTATGTTTTCTTCTATTTCTTCTTTGCTTGTGATTCCTCTATAATACAACCTAAGGTCTTTCTATTGAGCTTTTATCCCCTTCATGCTATATGCAATTATATAGCTCCCATAGTCTAGCTCATGTGATCTCATGCCATTAGAAACCATTTATATGCTGACCTTTCCCAAAAATGTATCACTAGTCCTAGTTTCACTTTTGAGTTTTGGGATACAAAACCAACACTATATATCTGCATTTATATCTACATTGATGTCTCAGGCATTCAGTCCTAACGTGACCAAAGTATATTCTGTCTTAACCTGGGGTAGGGGAGGAAAAATATTTTCTATACCTTTCTAAATTCTTTTGGCTAGCCTATTAAGTTGACGTAAGACAGATAAATATGAGAAAAATAAATGTAATTACTTATGCAAGAGGCACAAAGACTGGCAACTGAGCCTCATATGCCATTCTGATCTAAAAAAGAAGGGGGTAGGTATGTGGGACTACAGAGGGGAGGAAGATAATTCACAGAAAGATGGAAAGATCAAATGTTCAGTAAACAGATATTTTCCATGCCATGCAGAGACGAGGGGACACAGACAGGAATTTGAACAGGCCCAGCTGAGGTCCCACCAGCTTACCACATGTGGTCCTTACCCTTTGTAGTTATCTCTGGGGAGAGCTCTCTTGCTGGACCAGATACTGTATTTAAATTCTTTCAGGCAGTTAAGAGGGAGGCAACAAGCTCCTCCTGAATCCTTTGGGTTCAGATTGTCTTCAGCTCAATACAATCCATACATCCAACTGGCACATTCTGTGCTGGCCTGCCCTAAGCCCCATCAGCTGCAAACAAACCTACTCCTCTTGCAGTCTTCAATAAATAGCAGTAAATAACTTTCTCAGTAAATTACACCATCCTCCCCAGTTACCCACAGAAGAAAGTAGAACAACCGTCACATATAGTTGAATGCCAACCAATCCTGCCAATTTTGTCTCAAAAATATTATCTCAAATTTAACAATCTATTTTCATCTTCACCCCACCATCTTTTCTCAGTCATCTTGCCTTACCTTCTAGAATAATTCTTTTCTACTCTTGCTCCTAATCAGTCTAATATGCTAATAGCCAAAATAATTATAAAATATAAATCATATAATGTCATTTTTCTAATTAAACTTTTTCAGTGGCTTTGTATTCACGATAAAATTAAAAATCTTTGACCTTTCCTACATGATGTCCTTCTAGCTTTATCTTCACTCTTGTTATCACCCACCCACTCTTTCCCATCCAACCACCTTGGCTTTCATTCAGGGTCTGGACAATTCTTTTAGGCCTTTATAATTTCATCTCTCTTTGCTGGAAGCATACCTCTTCATTGCTCGATACCCTCTACCCTGTGCTCCAAATTCTTTTGTCTAGCTCGCTAATTTATACTCATTAATGAAGATTTGGCTTAAAAATCAATTTCTCAAAAACAAAAATGAAAGCGAAAAACAAAAAACCTTTCCATGATTCTCTAATTTAAATAACTCCTTTTTCCTCCTTTTTTAAAATTAATAATCTCAGAGAATCAGTGTCCTTTACTTCATAGACAGTATTAGTTTCTAAGCATGACTATTTCTGTGACTTTTTGCTTTCTCTTCTCACTGGACAATAAATAGTGAGCTTTCTTTCTTTTTTGGCCCACAATTTATCACTAAGGTTTAGTATGGTAAATAGTACATAATAGATGATAGTTTTGATGTAACATTCTAAATTTATTTTTTCTCTAGAACCCCAAATAATGTGTCTGTTTATTTACATAGTGTTTATTCTTTTCGGATCATCTTTTTTGTACCTCTGGTCTTCCACAATTCAGATCATCTCACTGAAGGTGCTATTTATGTCTTCAAGGTACTTCAAATCAATTTGGTGGCCCTTTTGTTGTGGAGATATGCAATGCCTGTGAAATATCACTGTCAAGCTTCATGACTTTATAATGTATTTTTCTATTTTAATTTTCCCTACCTTTATCTGTAATAAATTCAAACATAAATCCTCAAATCTTTTCTGAAATTTCTTCCTAGATTTTTTATAAACCTGATTCCCACGGTTTTCTAATTTAGTAATTATTTCCTATTTCTAAATATTTTTTATTTAATAAGTTTAATAATGGCCACAATAGTAGAATAATAAAAATTCCATGATAGTTTTACATTTCAACGACTTCTTTAATTGTACAGAAAGAGAATGCTTTTCATAAAACTACAGGAGGTCCAAACTCAGCTTTTGTGTATCCTGTGCGGGAGAAAAATAAGTTTCCCTCAATCCTTCTAGGTTCTTGGTTGAGACATCACTTTGTAACAAAAGATTAACAGGAGAAAAACAAACAGAAGATTAATAACATCTATACTTTTTGTATACATTGGAGATAACCGGGAAAACAGTAGTTTCCTGAAATGGCGTAAACAACTGCCTTAAATAACGTCTTCCGCTAAAGACAAAACATGTTTGGGGGAAGGAAAAGGCTGATTACAGTGGGTTACTGGGGAAAGGCACAGCAAATAAGGGTAAGGTTGTTAGCAGATATAAGTCTTCGCCTTCTCCATTGATAAAGAGTTTTGAGGGGCGCCTGGGTGGCGCAGTCGGTTGGGCGTCCGACTTCAGCCAGGTCACGATCTCGCGGTACGGGAGTTCGTGTCCCGCGTCAGGCTCTGGGCTAATGGCTCAGAGCCTGGAGCCTGTTTCCGATTCTGTGTCTCCCTCTCTCTGCCCCTCCCCGTTCATGCTCTGTCTCTCTCTGTCCCAAAAATAAATAAACGTTGAAAAAAAAATTAATAAAAAAAAAGAGTTTTGAGCGATTTAGAGTCATCTTTCTCATCTTGGTGCAGAGGACACCCTTACAAATGGCGATTTCCCTGATACATAGGAATATCTCTTATAAAAGGATAACCTCTACTTGTTTTCAGAGCTTCTCCCATGTTTGCTACTTCTCAAAAATAATCAGCCTAAAAAATCCTTATCCCAAAAAGGCATATTTTGGGTAGCAAATTCTGCCCCTTAGTCTTTTTGTCAGGAAAGGAGAGCAAAAGTTATTAAACGATGTTAACTTCACTTTGCCTGAGTGGAGGCTTATTGCAAATGAGAATTTCTATAAGAAGTTGATTATCAGAGATAAACACGAGGCTTGATTTTCTTTCCTTCAGTAAGGGAAAAAAAACTTATTTGGGAGAAGAAAAGAGCATTTAATTAGCCTCATTAAATGCTAGATAGGCATCAGGTCTTTTTCTTGATACAATATTATTTCCTTTCAGGAAGGCATCAGGAACACTGATTACTAAGCCATCATGTATTATGGGCAGAGAACTGTAAGTGAATCACTTGCTTTATATCACATAACACAATTTATTTGGTCAGTTTTTATTTGGTGACTTTGCCAATAGTTACTTAAAAGTAGCTAATTCACAACCATAGAAGGCAGATTTCTTAAACTTTTTCTCCTTTCCACAGACAGTTTTGTGTAATGTGGTGTCACTAGTAGGATCAATTTGGAGAGACTAAGTAGGAAGAAAGAAAAAGAATACCATTACTTTGGGGGAGGCAGAGACAGAAATAATTAGGCTTGAGTATAATTACACATTTTTGTTATCAGTATCTGTACACATTTCCTCTTTTACTTATTATTTGCACAGTGTTTTTTTTTTGTTTTTTTTTTTTTAAAGAAAATCAATCATATTCTTTAAACAGGCACTGTAAGGGAGCCAAACAGACATGAACCTTGTGGTGACAGGATTTTGTAAGTGATGCCACTTACTTCCTTTTTCACTTGACTTAAAAACTCATAAT
Organism: Herpailurus yagouaroundi; assembly: GCF_014898765.1. Lineage (NCBI taxonomy): Eukaryota > Metazoa > Chordata > Mammalia > Carnivora > Felidae > Herpailurus > Herpailurus yagouaroundi. The sequence continues at coordinate 117,535,665 of NW_024412376.1, read as the reverse complement.
AAATTTCACCTCATTGTCCACACAGAGGGTTCACAGCTTACGATGTTTCCGCTTATGATTTTTTGGTTTAAAAAAATTTTTTTTTCAACATTTATTTATTTTTGGGACAGAGAGAGACAGAGCATGAACGGGGGAGGGGCAGAGAGAGAGGGAGACACAGAATTGGAAACAGGCTCCAGGCTCTGAGCCATCAGCCCAGAGCCCGACGCAGGGCTCGAACTCACGGAGCGCGAGATCGTGAGCTGGCTGAAGTCGGACGCTTAACCGACTGCGCCACCCAGGCGCCCTGATTTTTTGGTTTTATAATGGTATGAAAGCAATCCACATTAAATAGGCACTATGCTATGAATTTGAAATTTTGGTTTTTTCCTGGACTAGCAATATGTGGTACAATACTCTCTTATGATGCTGTGCAGGGGCAGCAAGCTGCAACTCCCAGCCAGCCACATGATCGTGGGGGTGAACAACCAATATACTTAACAACCATTCTTGTAACTGAACCAAATGAGAGTTTGTCCCCCTGATGCATCGCAAGCCAGTAAAAAGTGGCAACGAAATTTTGCAATGAAGAAAGACAAGCTATGTTTTGGTGTGTAGCACCACCCATGGGGATGGGGAACTAATGCTCTAAAGTCCTAAATTCCCTGATGGCTTGCAAGTGAGTATTTCTGTGGACAGAATTGGGGGCAGGTATGTCCCGAGAAGGTAGATGCTATTGAATGGAGGCCCAGGAGGTCATGTTAGCAGAGGTCTCCTGAGAAGGTGAGCACTGTTGATTGGAGGCCCAGGAGGTCATGCCAGCAGGTGCTGGTGCTGTTTTGTCTGGTTCCTGCAGGTTCCTTGGTTGGTCCAGCCATGCCCGGGGGCAATATAACGTATAGTATTCATTCTCTCATCTGAACTTACAAGATTGATGTTAGCTTCATTATTCGTCCATACAATTCTGTTTATCACTTTCAGTACAGTATTTAATATGTTCATGAGATATTCAACATATGATAAATAGGCTTTGTATTAGACGATTTTGCCCAACTATTCACTAATAATGTAAGTGTTTTGAGCATTTTTTAAAGTTTGTTTATTTGAGAGACAGAGAGAGCATGAGGAGGGGAGGGGCAGAGAGAGAAAGGGAGAGAGAGATTCCCAACCAGGCTCTATATGCTGACAGCATGGAGCTCGATCCCACGAATCATGAGATCATGACCTAGGCCAAAATCAAGAGTAGACACTTAACCAACTGAGCCACCCAGGCACCCCCTGAGCACATTTAAGTTAGGCTAAGCTGAGCTATCACATTTGGTAGTTTAGTTGTATTAAAAGCATTTTCAACTTAATATAGTTTCAAATTATGATTTGAATTTGGGATTTATAGAATGTAACCCTGTGGTAAATCAAAAATCTCTATACTGAATATTTGTAATGCTCATAGAAACATTATCTAAAATAGCCAAATTAGGGAAACAGGCCAAGTGTCCATTGACCGATGAATGGATAAAGAAGATGGTGTGTGTGTGTGTGTGTGTGTGTGTGTGTGTGTATACTCAGCCATAAAAAAAGAATGAAGTCTTGCCACTTGCAATGATGTGGATCGAACTAGAGTATTATGCTAAGCAAAATATTCAGTCATTTAAAATCTATTTATTTTGAGAGAGAGAGAGTGCAAGTGGGGGAGAGGCAGAGAGAGAAGGAGAGAGAGAGAGAATCTCAAGCAGAAGCCAGTCTGTTAGCAAACAGCCTGACGTGGGGCTCAAACCCATGAAACTGTGAGATCACGACTTGAGCCAAAATCAAGTCAGACGCTTAACGGACTGAGCCACCCAATCACCCCAATCAACTTACAATTTTTTATAAATGAAGGAAAATAAATGTTATTCTGGCTTGGTCAAGACTTTCCATGTTTTTGCTGAATACCTTTCAGTTATGACCAGTCATTCTAAATTGATGTGGTCAGTTGCTTCCTGTAGGCAATTATCTAACTCTTGATGCATTTCCGCATGGTTCTTTCTAGTAGGGCTTCTTGTGTCTACCCTGTCTAATATGCCATGTAAAGCTGCGTGCCTCATTCAGTTTGGGGAGTGTCAATTTTGCCAAATATGTTAATCTGTGGGAGTGTCGCTGCCATTCTAAGGACTAAGGACAGGCTACCCAAAGATAGGCCACTTAGGCATAGTGACGATTTTGAGTTAAAAAGCATAAAAATACAGCATATTCAGAAAAAGCTCTTTTACTCCCCCTCAACTCCCTAAAAAAGGATTTAGATAGAGGAACTGCTCTAGGAAGAGAGCTTCCATCATAGATAACTACATTATCCTATAAAACAGACATGGTACACAGGGAGGAACCAACAAGGCCTATTTGATCAAAGTCCTCTACATCTCATTGTTTCTGAGTGGCCCAGCAAACATTTACTTGATAAACACTTAATTGTTTTATCTTCCTGACTATTGTATTCTTTCCCTTCTAAGTCCCAAACCACCCTCCCTTAGTTTGGGATGGTGTATATACCTCATTTTGCCCGTCTTTGTAGTTTTCATGTCTGTATGGATACCCCATATGTACACCATTAAATTTTATTTCCTTCTCTTAATCTCAAGCCAGTTTGATTCTTAGTCCAGGTAGAAGGACTTTGAAAGGGACATGAAGTTCTTACTCTGTGACAGAATTAAATAGTTTAGATTTTTTATCCTATATTCTTAGTTATCTTTGTTTTTCTATGCCCATCTCTTCTTTCTGGTCATAGTAAAAGTCTTCTTTTTGGAACCAAGGGCAAACACCTGAAATACCCTTGAATATGAAGCATTAACTTGCTACTTGTATTTTAGGCTGAATATGAATCACTCATACTGCTGAATCATTATTATTTTGTTTATATCTTCCTACTGGAAGCAAAGCCCAAGCATTAACTATTCTGTCATTTTTTATCCAGTAAAATGAAGGCAACAGATATATATCTTGTCTAAGTTTTCTTTTAATTTATAAAAATCTTTGCTGCACAAACATGGCAAAGCCTTTAGCAATTTTTAATTAGTAGGAAAGAAATAACATCTTAGTTCTAGTTTAATGTATTTTGGTTATATTTTCTATAAAATGACATGTTTTTGTGAGATGCATATCCATATATGTGTATGATATATAGTTAATTAAACCCTATAGAGAATTGAGCACTTTAATGTCATAGAACAATCAAATAATTTTACTATATTAAAAGTAAAGTCACAGTGGTTGCAAATATCATTTACATTAAGTATTTCTAAAGAAATAGATTATTAGAAGTTAATTCTAATAGATAACTGTTGTCTTACCAGAGTAACTTTTTTTATATCGCATGCCAAAAAAAGTCAGTGTAGTGGTTTATCCTCAAACAGCAAAAAATCTTAAAATGGAGAAATAGACCAAAGTCCACTTTTATCCAATTTTAGTAAGCCAAGGAGCGTGTGATTTGTGGTGAAAATTCAATGAATAATTGATATATTACATATCCTACTTTTGAAAAAGGAAATTATCTTAGGAGGAAGTAGAGTTTCAATATTAATTAGTGTGAGCACAGGTTATTATTTTTTAATGTTTATGTCTTTGTTAACCCTAATTTTATTAGGAAATGCATGCTCAATATTGGCATTACAGGTTCATCATGTGGGACTTAGGACACTTGGGAACATATGATACATGAATGAATCTACGAATGAATATAATTCATCTCTTAAGATTATAGCTAAGTTTTATAATATAAAATAAACTTATTTGCTATACCAAGTATATAACTTATCATAATTTTAATAATATACTTTGCATTACCTTTGGATTCCTAATATACCTGATTATTGAATTCTAATATTAAAACATAAAAAGTGTAATGCAAGGCATTGAGATACATGTCACAGTTTGGGGAGAAAATAATTAAGAAGAGTACATTTTGACATAGTTTATAAAGTAAATACATTTTACCAATGCTGGCAAAGGGAAAAAAGAGTCAAATAGAACAAAAGTATGTGGATGCAATAGTTAATTTTATGTGTCAACCTGATTGGAACACAGGATGTCCAGATTATACATTATTTCTTTGTGTGTCTGTGAGGCTATTTCTGGATGAGATTAGCATTCAAATCAGTAGACTGAGTAAAATCCCCACACTGATCCCCAATGTGGGTGGGGATCATCCAACCCATTGAGGGCATGAATAGAATAACAACAACAATAACAAAAAGCAGAGGAAATGAGAATTTGCTCTTTGCTTGACCATTGGATTGGAACATCAGTCTTTTCCTGTCCTTGGACTGGGACTTTTATCATCAACTTTCTTGCATCTCAGTTCTTCAGTCCTGGACTAGAATTTTCACTTTTTGTTCTCCTGGTTCTCAGGCCTTCTGACTTGGACTAGAACTATACCACCAGCTTCCCTGCATCTCCAGCTTGCCAATAACAGATTGTGGGACTTAGCTCCACAATTGTGGGAACCAATTTGTTATAATAAATCTCTTAAGATAGATGGATGGATAGATAGAGATAAAAAGGTATATATGTTATTGGTTCTATTTCTCTGGTGAATCTCTGACTAATAGAGTGGGTAAAATTAAGTATAACTATTAGTATTCATGCATATTGTACTTACACATAAAGAGCCATTTACTTAAAGAACTTTATAGAAAATATAAATAGTATTTTCACACAATGTCATTAATACAGTGAAATAATATGTGATGCAATTATTTGTGGCTTCTCTGAAGATTTTTGTCAGGAAAGAAGGCAGGCAGGAAGGCAGAGGGAGAGAGAGATAAAGAGAAAGAGAGAGAGAGAAGGAAGGAAGGAGGGAAAGAAAGAAAGAAAGAAAGAAAGAAAGAAAGAAAGAAAGAAAGAAAGAAGGAAAAAGAGAGAGTAGAAATAGAGAAGGAAGGAAAAGGAAAATAGATACCCATAAACTGTAATGCCATTTGGAAAAAAATATATAGTTCTTATGTTCTTACAGAAGGAATGTTTTTTTCAAGTATCTAAATACCTAAAATATATAACAAAGAACTCATGATAAAATAAATCACAAAAATTAAAACTATTAAAATGTCACATTAGTAAGAAAAGAACTCTGTATGGTTCAAGGCAAACCATGATGATGTGAACCACAGTGTTGCCTTTAAAAGGATCATGATGTCATAGTGGCCACATTAAGAAAATGGACAGAGTTGTAGATCATAATGGTTCATGGTGATTTAGGAATTGAACATTATTACCTTTTTAGAATTTGGCAGGCAACTGTTTTAGAATGCTGAATTGGGAAATGCAAATATAGTTTACATATCTCCTTCCTTTATATAACAGAAGGAAAAAATAAGATAATGTTAATAATACGTTAAGGTAAATCAAGAAACAGAAAGATAAATGTCTCTGTGTGGATGTCTAATTTCCAGACATATTAATCTGGGGAAAAATTTTTCAGCATAAGAGGTTTCAAATGTAGACCATTGGAAAATTCTATATAATGAAAGTATTTTTAAAGAATATATTTTTTTCACACAAAAATACAATTTTAACTGTAAAAAACTGAGGCCACTGTTATTTGCTTAAATGGCAGAAAGTTAGAACAACATTATTATATGAACATTTTCTAGCAGCATTATTTTTCCCGTGGTTAGGAGTGAAGTACACAATATCAATAAAGTGATTTAAAATTGATTTTAGGTAGTATTTTCCTTTAGTAATATATTATCATATTTGTAGTATCAGCCAAGACAGTTAAGTTAAAATCACAGTTTGATATGTTCCCTCTTTAGGCCTAATGCATTTTTTAAATGTGCAATTTATTAGAAGCAACTTATAATGAATATTTTGATCATATTGTTGCAAGATCTGATAATCTTCCTTCAGCTGTGCATCAATGAAACCTATTTTAAAAATCAACCTTATAATATTGAACTTGCTTTGATCCTTTCCCTGATTTCAACAGTCTACACCCTAGGAGAGTATTCCAGACACTGCTTTAAACTGTGCGTTCACTATCTACAACTAAGAGACAATGAATCTGTGTAGACTTTAATAAAAGATGATTACTTTCTTTTTTAAAAAAAATTTTTTTCAACGTTTATTTATTTTTGCGACAGAGAGAGACAGAGCATGAACGGGGGAGGGGCAGAGAGAGAGGGAGACACAGAATCGGAAACAGGCTCCAGGCTCCGAGCCATCAGCCCAGAGCCCGACGCGGGGCTCGAACTCACGGACCGCGAGATGGTGACCTGGCTGAAGTCGGACGCTTAACCGACTGCGCCACCCAGGCGCCCCAAAGATGATTACTTTCATAATGAAAATGACTTTACTGACAATGTATAGGATGGTAATTCTTCTCTGTGTCCTTACTAGTGGTGAATGTATTAACCATTGTATAGAAATCAGTTAATAAATCAATGAGACTGAAATCTGCAGGAAATCCTGTACCGCTCTCTTTCATAAACAGGCTTTACAAAATGCTATGGGGACGAATGCAAAGCAGTTTGAAATACCAGGTTCTGCCATAGCCATAGAAGGAGACAGCTACCTCTGTACTTGACAGCCCTGCTGGTTTCCCATGCCAAGGGAATTGTTAAGTCTGTAAAAGTTCTTAGTAAAATCTTTGGATTTTACAAAAGCTAGCCTAATAATCCAAATATTATCCTTTTATGGAAGCACAAGTCTGAGAAGCAAGATAAAGGCACATTCCAAATTATTTGTTTCCAAGCTTCTTGCAGAAGAAATAATATCCTTATCCCTTCACTGGAAAGTTAAAAGCCATTCTCAGAGTCCTGTCCTTTTATTTCTCTATGTCCTTTATCATTATGATCATGTTTATATTTTCTCCATTTTATCAGTGATTTGTATATTACGACTGACCCCAAGCTATTATTGTTTCACTGCTGATAGACGTTATTGTTAACACTGCCAATTGACATTTTTGAAATCCAGGTTACTGGAAGCAAAGGGAAAAAGAGACATAGATATTTTCTGCTGGTTTTTGCTAAGGGCCCACTAAGGACTTTATGAATTAGCAGGTAACCCAGCTGCCAGTGCCTGGCACTTTTCACTTGGATCTGGGACCAAGACATGGGCCCCTAATTTCAGAGTGAGGGGATAGTAATGAGGAGTAAGGGCTCAAGGAGGTATGTTTACTAATGGGCAAAATTGGGCAAAGTTATTGAATTACGGAAAGGATGTGAAAATGGTAACCAAAGAATTGTAGTCATTGTTATGTTTCTCAAAGTTTTTGCAGAAGTATTTCTAATGACATGGATAATAAACCAGGGACATCTAGTGGACTGTTTGGTGTCCCATTGCCCCCTTTCTAAAATTTCATGAAAATTTCACATCCAACTCTATAAAATATCAGTATTTTATCATAGGAAATGATACTTTGTATTACATACCATGTGAGATTCTTTCATTTCTCTTTTCCTAAATGGCTAAAATAAATAGTTATTAAAAATCTAGTTTGAATGAAGAAACATTCCTTGTCTGGGCAATTTCCTTTCATGAAAAAAAAAATTTAGGTATATAAACATATAGATATAAATGTGAACCAAAATTCTCCAGCTTAATGAGCCATGGCAGAGGAATTCTTCTAGAAAAGTTGTGGGATGATGTTTATAAAGAGAGGGTGCCATCCAATGTTAAAATTTTCAATAAATGAATCCCATTACTAGGAAACTTAGTTAATTGTGTCTTATGTCAGTGAAAGGTTCACTGACTCACTCTTTTTTCACTAGACTAGACACGTTTGGTGAAGAAAGATAACTCATACAGTTTTTTTAACCACTGATACTACAGTTTTTGTTATATGCAATGAAAGGTAAAAAAAAAAAACTACTTATAATGTTACCAATGATCGATTCTCTTTTTCAGATTTTTAAACTTAATTTCTATTATATGGATATTGTCAAGCACATTATAACAATTCACAATTAGCTTACAGTTGTTGAATGTAAATGCTTAGCCTTGAAAGATATTTCCTAAATAATCTGAATTTGTGGGCAACCTGTCAGGTAAACAATGAATCCTTTTACCTTATTCTCATGTTTACCCTTTACTAGAACATCATTTTTTTCTCTTTGAAGAAAAGCAGCAAATAAATTTTGGCTATTGCATTCTACGTGCCAAGTAAGGATTTATGTCCATCACTTCAAATTCCATTATAAATATGCCTAAAAAAGTATTTAAATTATTATTTTAATTTATCACTTTACTACCCAATAGAAGATATTGAGAAAACAAGAATGAAATAATTTTAATCTGAGGAATCTCATTCAGTTAATGATGTCTTGTTGCTGAGTGTAGGATACAGAATGGGCACAGTGTGAACTCCTACTCTTGCATTTTATCTGTTAGAGTTTTGAGCCCATATACATATATATCTCTGTTTTTCCCAGTTGAAAATATATAAATATTTGAAAAATTCTTTACAATAAAATCTGTCTTTATAGATTTTTTATATGTGGGGAAACAAAACAACAAAATCACCAAAATGTTACATATTCATTCATACAAGTCCAAGGTAATATTTTGGTTGATTTCAGCCTTTCAACCAACTAATGAAAATAAGGATGTATTTTTTTTCTATCTGGGCTTTCTCTTTTTTGCCCCAAAATAGATCATTGATATTTTCAATGCACTACTTCACAAAATGTCCTATTATAATAAGAGCTTATTCCTCTGACATGAGTTTAAAACTCATCTTGTAAGAACCTTTAGTTATTTTTATTTGCTCGTCACAGGTGGGAACTTCATTCAGATGTATAATAAATAGACATTTATGTTTCTAAGACTATATTTTGTATTTTGAGCCCTATTTCATTAGAGTGTCAAAATTTGTAATCCAAATTATTTCACATTCTCCCCTTTCCTTTTCTAGGTACTAGAAAGTTTCCATGGGTCTGACGTAGTCCCAAAACATTGAGGGTATGATGGACAACTAGTTCTAACTGCTCTGTTCCCACTGACTTCTATGGAGTCCCTGATTGTCTTGCTGAGTTCTCAGAGGTCATTCTATACTAATTCTTACTACATTATTCCTGTTCTCATCTGGTCCATTGAGTTCAGCAAATCTCTCTTCTTCAATAGCCACGCTGAGACCAAGGGAAATAATTTTGTTGTTGCTCCCACAGTGTCGTGTTTGGGGAAATTTTTGAGTCTAATTAAGCCCCAATCTGCCTGGAAATTCCATGAAATGGTTTTTATTTTTTGCCCCATTTTGTATTGCATGCGTATTATTCTGCTGTGGCTGTGCACTCTGGGACTGAAAGAGCTCTGTTACACCTTCTAAAGCTCTATCTGCATAAACACACAATTATGTCATCTTTCCCTGGAGACTCACTGCCTTGCTAACCTGTTAGTGGGAGATAGATGCAATTACACTCTCGTCTCAGTTGCCTCAAATATGTACAGAATGAATGGATTATGTAAAAATAACAAAATGTAATACAAAATAAACTAGACAGACTATTTACCTGGTTCTATATTCCTGTTTTCTTTCTTTTCCTCTTTTAATAAGGAGATGTTTTTCCTTCTTCCGGTTGCAGTCTTCTCTTTTCTGGGCTTTGAAATCCATCTTTTACTCTCTGAGGCACTTGTTTCTTCACGTGACCAATTCCCATTTACCGACTCATGCTGGTGACAATGATGATGATGCCATGTGTCAGGGTAAAGTCAATAAATAATAAAGGCAGCTCCTTAGATGGTATCAAGATACAAGATGATGGCACAGGAAGATGACACCTGCTTTAGATAGCATTAATTCCTTCAGAAGAAGGTGAGGGATTAAATATCTGACTGTGGCATAAAGGAGGAAGGAGGATATCTATGTCACCTCTTGGTGGTGAGGTTTATGGACTGAGAAATAAAAAACAAAACAAAACAAAACAAAAAAAAACTTTCTCTTAAGAATAATTCAGTGGAAGGACTTCCACAAGAGGGAGCCAGGTTTTAATGAATGGACAGCCAGTTATGAGAACATTCAGAGAAAACATGGCAGCTATAGGGGAATTTGCAGATCGCATACTAGATGGTTGAAATGGGCAAAGGACAAAGACAAACAATGTGGTAGGTAAGAGTCTGTAGACAACAGTATGGAAACTGGTATTTACTGGCACAAAAAGACACATGGGGTAACACGGCATCAGATCCGTAAGGACTCAGATCTCAGAGTCCAAAATGAGGGTGAAGCCAAATATCTGTTTTCCTGGGTCTTTGTGCTTTCCTAGTGATTTACAAAAGGGGAGCTCCTTGAAGTTTCCAATGTTTCTAATGGTTAAGAAAGGAGGTCTATTGTAATTGCCTGTTTAACTTTACTAAAATTCCTGATGGTTTTCTCCCTACTAGATTATAAGCTCTATGAGGTCAAGGCCCCTTTGATATTGCTAACAATTGTATTCCTAGGAACTAACATAGCACCTGGCTTTGTATACCTGGAGCTTCTAGTGCAAAAGTTTGCAGGGGCCAGGTTGATAATATAAACCCTTGAAGCAGACAGGGTTGTGTCTTTTTTGTTACAGAGATTGTTTGCATATTTAATTGTGAAAATAACCTTGTTTCTACAAGTAAATATGTTTTCCCTTTGTCTTAAAATGTGATACTTTTGAGAGCAAACTGAGGGTTGATGGGGGGTGGGAGGGAGGAGAGGGTGGGTGATGGGTATGGAGGAGGGCACCATTTGGGATGAGCACTGGGTGTTGTATGGAAACCAATTTGACAATAAATTTCATATATATAAAAAAAAAACAAAAAAAACAAAAAAAACAAAAATAAACAAACATTAAAAAAAAATGTGATACTTTATTGGTCTGGCTTTTGCTTTTCAATTTTTATAGAGGCACTGATATAAAGACATACATCTGTACAGATAAAAATGACAGCAGGGCTCTGATAAAAGATAATTGAGAGAGGTAGGGGTTCTTTGGGAAATGGTCAAAACTGTATGAAGATTACATACCCTGTCTAAAGGAGGCAGCCCTTTCTCTGTTCCAGCTGATTGTCTGGCCTGCGTAAATGCAAGTCCCAGTTTCTCAAGTCAGGAAGACAGAGATCTAGATTTGTATATGAAATGTACTGATTTTTAAATATTGGTTCAACTTTTAAAAGCACAATGCGGGGGCGACTGGGTGGCTCAGTCGTTTGAGCTTCCGAGAGGCTCAGGTCACGATCTCACCGTCTGTGAGTTCGAGCCCCGTGTCGGGCTCTGTGCTGACAGCTCAGAGCCTGGAGTATGCTTTGGATTCTGTGTCTCCCTCTCTCTCTAACCCTCCCCCGCTCATGCTGTGTCTCTCTCTGTCTCAAAAAAAAAAAAAATAAAAAATAAATAAATAAATAAATAAATAAAATAAAAACACAATGCAGGAAGAAGTTGCCAGAATGCCATATTTGAACTCATATCCTCGGTGTAGATTTCCATGTATTTTTTTAAATTTTTTTTTCAACGTTTATTTATTTTTGGGACAGAGAGAGACAGAGCATGAACGGGGGAGGGGCAGAGAGAGAGGGAGACACAGAATTGGAAGCAGGCTCCAGGCTCCGAGCCATCAGCCCAGAGCCTGATGCGGGGCTCGAACTCCCGGACCGCGAGATCGTGACCTGGCTGAAGTCGGACGCTTAACCGACTGCGCCACCCAGGCGCCCCTAGATTTCCATGTATTTAATAGTGTTTGTTTAAAAAAAAAAAGTGAATGACTGAATGAAGGATATAATTTTCTTTAATTTATGTAAAGCATTTGGTTATTTTTAAAGGAAAGTCATCTTTAAATGAAAGAATTTAATGCTGTAAAACTTTTATTTTATAATTTTCTTATTCAGAAGTTGCTTTTCCCCCCTGCCCAAGTTCTTAAGGGTAATATGCTCCCTCATTCTAAAACTCTGTTTACCCAGAGTAATTCGTGTGTGAGATTGCATAATCACTCCTTTTTTGTGAAATTATATTTGTACATACTTTATGATTGGTTGTGACCTCTTCTTTTTTTTTTTAATTTTTTTTTCAACGTTTATATATTTTTGGGACAGAGAGAGACAGAGCATGAACGGGGGAGGGGCAGAGAGAGAGGGAGACACAGAATCGGAAACAGGCTCCAGGCTCTGAGCCATCAGCCCAGAGCCCGACGCGGGGCTCGAACTCACGGACCGCGAGATCGTGACCTGGCTGAAGTCGGACGCTTAACCGACTGCGCCACCCAGGTGCCCCGGTTGTGACCTCTTCTTAAAGATAGCAATAATTTATTCCTCTAACAAAATTGCCTTTGAAGACCTTGTAGAGTTAATAAATTATTCTATTTATCAGATTTAATTATTTTCGGTAAAAAAGCAATTTCACAGGGAGACTGCTCTTCTCTCAGGGCTATAATCAATGAATGAGAAACACTGATGGTAGGCTATCATACTTTTGTTAGCCATGGTGGTCTATAAAGAATTTCCATCTGGGCTTTTAAAAATGCCCTTAAAATATCTCCAACTGAAAGTAACAAAATTGAGATTCCTCCCCCAAAAAACTTACAAGAAAACTTAACTCAATACACACATTTGTATATTTTGTATAGAAGTCTGTATACAAATGTTTTCAAAAATGTAATGCATGAGGGGTCCTTTATTTATGTCAGAAAGGGAGAGACTGAAAATGCAAAAGGAAATCGATCCGACTGTATATCAAAATAAAATTCTAATCTACAAACTTTGTAGCAGCCAGTCCAGAAAGCCAACCCACGATCTCTTTATCAGTCAGCCTCAGATGATCATGACTGATTGATAAGTGACAGTTTTGCTGATTTTGCCCCAACTTCCAACTTAGACCAACTAGGAAACCCAACTATGCTCCACTTCTAGTTAGCCCACCTCCAACTTATTCCTGCCAACAACCTCTAATCAGAGCCTTCCTCTTTCTTCCCACTACGAAGCTCTTTATTCTCTTGCCTGCTTTGGAGTCTCTGCCAGATGCGAGTGATGGTGGCTGACACCCTTGCTTTATACTAAGCTCTGAATAAATAGCCTTTCTAGTTCTCATTTGGGAGGCCTTTATTTCCATAGAAGTTTTATGAATTTTGGTTTCTTGTTTGTTTCAAATGAAAACAAGCAAGCATATAGACAATGAATATTTCTTCTGTGCCAGAAGAACCAGAAAATAAAATATGATAATATTTTATAAATGATAATATGTTAGTATTCTTTTAGATGCTAAAAGAAGAATCTTGGTCTCTTCCTAGACCAATAGAGAAGGAGTACTTTCTAGATGGGTAAATCCTTTGACGTAATAGAAATTTTAAGGCTTGCTGAAGGGCTTAGATTTCAGGGACAGAAAAAAAAAAAGTTTCCACTGGCAGTACCGGAAGAATAGGAAGAAAATGTTACTATTTGACAAGAGAAAAAAGACTAACAGTTGCTTGTTTAAAATTCACACATGATTATGTCACATTTGACCTTCCATTTGCTGGAGTTTAAGGAGAAACTTACCTACAGGTACAATATTAACTATGCTGGAGTGTGAACTCCAGGAAGACTTATATTTATAATAATAATGATGATAATATTAAAAACAATTAAAATAATAGCTGTATTATCTACAGAATGCCTACTATGTATTAGCCTGTGAAGAAGTGCTGGACGAGATGCCCCAAAATATAGAACTTTGGCATAAACATTATTTTGAGTTAAAACTAATTAAAACACAGCAGATACGGGAAAAGCTCTCTGCTTCCCCCCACAACTTCCTAAATTTACCTTGGAAAGGAGAACCTGGACCAGGAAGAGAGCTATGAACAGACTCCCCTTTGCCTAGGAAACTTTTCTGCATAAGGGCAACCTTGTTTTTCCAAACATCTCTTATCACCTTGTTGCTAATGAGCTTTCTCCCCTATGTATCCTCAGACACTGTCCCTCTCCTTAGCTCATATAAGCTTTATGTTGCCTCATTGTCTTGGGAATTTCATATCTGTGTGAATTCCTTGTATATATACCTATTACATTTCATTTTCTCCTGTTAATCTCTTATCAATTTGATTCTTAATCCATCTAGCAGGACTATAGGGCAGAGGAAAATCTTCCTCTCTGACACCTGCTTTTAAATTCATCTTTTCATTTGAATCTTGCAAAAGTCCTGTGAGGTAGAATTTACCTTTGTTTTAAAGATGGGGAAATGGAAGCTTAGAATATAATGATTTCCAAACTTCACATGAATAGTGGCAAAACTGATTCCAAACCAAACTGTAAATGGCTTAAAACATACAACATTTACTTAGCAGTTCTAAGATTTTTCAGGTCCTATTTTTTTTAAGTTTATCTTTTTATTTTGAGAGAGAGAGAGAGAGAGAGAGAGAGAGAGAGAGAACACGAGCACTCACATGAATAGGGGAAGGGCAGAGAAAGAGGGAGAGACAGAATCCTAAGCAGGCTCTGTGCTGTCAGTGAAGAGCCTGATGCAGGGTCTTGATCCTACAAACCATGAAATCATGACCCCAGCTGAAATCAGGAGTCAGAGGCTTAACCGATTGAGCCACCCAGGCATCCAGGGCCCTTTCGGAATAACTATCTCAACAAATACTTTTAGAACAACAAGTTGGAAATGAGTCCTCTTACAAATACTTCTTTTTGATATTACCATTAGTTGTTTGTTGTTGTTTTTAGTTTTGCTTTAAGGCAGTAACAGTAGGAATTTTGATATTTGTGTTACTCCATTCAGTATGTATTGGGCATCTATTTTCAGTGAGGCACTCTCCTAGACATAGGACATAAAGGGTGAAAAATCCCTCACATGACAGTTGCTTACAGCCCAGCAGAAGATAAATCTACAAACAAAATAATAGAGCTAGGCAAGCCTGATATAGAATGGGGATGGTGTATGGAAGCTTTCAGAGAAAAGGTAGCAATCCTTCCTTCTTATTTTCTTTCCTTAAACAAGTGTTTGCTAAACACTATTTGTCAGGAACTATTCTAAATGCTGGAGATTTAAAAGTGAATAATGCATAGTTTTGGGATTTAAATTGCTTACACCCAAATGAGAAAACCAATGTACATGTAAATAATGGCAGTGTTAAAGATGCCAGGGCTTTGCAAAAAAAATAATTAATAATCATAATAATAATAATAATAATAATAATAATATTATAATAATAAAGACTTTTACTCTGCTCAGAGTGTCAAGGAAAACTGAGATATAAAAAAGAGTATTAGTTCATCAGGTGATTAAATGGGGGAAGGTAAGACATGTGCATAGGAGAAACACATTCTGGATATTTTTAAGTGTCTATTGCACTTGTCCATGTACTATCAAAATTGGAGAGAGAAATATTAATAGACACCCTACCTGATCACTTGGTGCTTCATTGGCTTCCTTATGAACAGCATTCTTACTTCCTTTTGATGATCCAGATCAATAAATCCTGCCAGATTGGCGCTTCTTTTCTTTGGTATCAGGGGCCAAGAGGCATTGAATGGCATCTATAGCTTAAATTTTATTGAGACTATGGATAGATTGCCTCTTGGAAGCATTCCTGCTGTGGGAACTAAAAACTAGGATCTAAGGTTGTATAATGGGTCACTGGGATAGATGATGAGGAAGGTCAATTCTAGCTTCACTCTTTGCTTCCAGATCTATATTTTCTATCAGTTATGTTCATTGTATCATTTAATGGTTCTTGAATGAGGGTAGAAACCACATCCTGAAGTTTGGTCTCATCCTTGCAAGATAACATCTCCAAGCTAGCACTTTACCTGTATATTCAAAATGCTGGGGTGCCTGGGTGGCTCAGTCAGTTAAGCGTCCAACTTCAGCTCACATCATGATTTTATGGTTCCTGAGTTTGAGCCCCGCATAAGGCTCTCTGCTGTCAGCATGGAGCCTGTTTTGGATCTTTTGTCCCCATCTCCCTCTGCCCCTCCCCCACTGGTTCTCTTTCTCTCAAAATAAATAAATAATCTTTAAAAAAGTGCTGTACCAATGCTCCATTATACTGGCAACCACCGGAATTATAATATGTGAGTAGGAACTGAGTTCATGTGCCCATTGTCACATGTCCTTTGCTACAGAGTGGCTGTCTTGCTTTGAGATGATATTATATTCACTGGTGTCCTATTAGAGTAAACATTTTACAACTTTGTTGAGGCTTTGTGGGTAGGAAAGGAAAACTTGTACCTAAAATTTGTGGCAATTCCAGTCAAGATAAATTATAGTCCTTTCCAGGATCAAAGTGGGTACAATGTGGTCAACTTGTCACCAATTGGCTTTTTGGTCTCCTTGATGGATGGTTTGTCTGGAATTGTCCCAGGTTTAGCACTGAATGTCCTGTGTCCTGGATCACCCCTCAGTCTTCGGCAGACTGAGGGTATTGGCCCCTTTAGATGGTACTTTATCAGGGGCTCTGTTTCTGTCTCTGGACATTGGGCAGCAGCAGTAGCTAGATCAGTTTTGGTAATTAGGAGCCATGCTGCTGGGCCCGTGCCTAATGTCTATTTTTGCCCTAATGGCTTGTCTATTCAAAGCCAGTGTTCCACTGTTGGAGTAGCTGATATCAGAAACTGGCTGAAGTAAATGGGGTAAGTCATTATGTATATTTGTTTGCTTAGGTTTCTTACATGTCGAATGATGTCATGGGTATCAACATGCAATATAAAGACTGTACTTTACATCCCTGATCATTCCTTATGCTTACATAAGCACGTCTTTTTATATGCCTTTACCCTAGCATTTTTTTTTATCACTGATCTTTTTCTTCCCCCAGGTCCTAACCAAAAAGCTGAGGCATTTACCAATGCCCCCATGATCCTAAGCGTACTCATTTCCAGATGCTCATACCTAAAGTTCTCTTCCCTTTAACATTAATTCTTTTTCTTTATCAATTATTTATTTCTGTATACCAGATATGAGTTGATGGGTTTGAGGTTGAGTTTGGTTGGTTAGGTTAGTTGCTGAGGAGACTGGTTGAATACAGGGCAGGAGGGTCTGAGGACAAGTTGGGACCCACTATTTCCCTCACTTATTTATTCAAAAGACTGTAAAACAGTCTACCATTAATTTCTTTTCTACATTGTGTCTCTACACATTGGCACATTTTTTTTTAGATTTACCATTAACTCACTTTTCATTTGCTCACTACACATAATGTCATTTTCCTTTTCAGTCTAACACACTCTTCTCCATCTTTCCTTTGTTTCCTTTTCTCAGTATATTCATTCTTGCATCTTGGACCCTAGGACAGCTCCCTTTCCTGAATTTTGCCCTTATTTTCTTTCACATAAATCCTTACCTAATATGTAGCCAATTCTATTAGGTCCCTGTTCTCTATAAATTAGATGCTAATCAGTGAATAAATTGAATCTGCCATCAATTGAGTAGCTTTATGGAGATCCCATGTCTTTTAACATAGGATCAATTGTAATTGGGGAGCATTGACCCTACTGACTATCAGAAAAAAAAAAAATGTTTTCATGCAAGAAGGACACTAGTTTCTTAAGTAACATGATACATAACCACTGGCTTCATAAGTGGATAAATCTTCTGAGAAAACTACAGGTTGTAACTTTAAAAAATTAATAAGCTGTTATGTCAGGGGCTGACATCCCAGGGAATAATTCCTTGGAGGGGAGTGATGCATGCTTGTACTGCATGTACAGCTTCAAAGACTTGTGAAGTCATGGATGAGGCAGGGTGTTAAAGGTATCATGTCAGAAAAGGAGTGGAATATAAAGGAGTTCTCTGCTTTGATATACCTCTTTTGAATTGTCAGAAGTCCGTATTCTATGATGCAAGACACAGAATGATGCATTTGTGACATACGTATTTCACAATGTGAATACATAATGTGAATTTATATAATGTACTAATCTGCTACCAAGCTTAATGTGTTTATTAATGGTGGCTATATATGTTATTATGTTTCAACAAAGCATTCACATTTATGTAGTATTTTATACTCATGTAGTATTTGAATATATGTGACTATTAAGTGATTAAGATACAAAATTTATTTTACATTAATAAATTATATTCAGAGTATGCATTTGAAAGTATAAATAGTAAAGGACCCGGAGGTATCAGTTACATCCCAAAGAGTAGAATGGTGCCAAAACAAATAAAAATTTCCCCACGACAAGTAATTTTATCCCTGTGTTTTAAAATTAAATCACTTTGCTAAACTTGAACGCATGTAGTCTTTGGACTCAAATCCATTACTTTTCTCGTTTCACACTTTCAGCTTTGTGTTTTCTGAATGGACATAGATCTCTTAAAAACCTGCAAAGAATATGTTGCTCATTCAGGGAATATATTTTTAAATGCTCTCGTTTTAGGGGCAGCAGAAAATTTTGTCAAAAGTCAGAAACTCAGTTGTTCTTCAATCATTCTTTGTTCCAAACGACACAAAAACTTTGCAGTAAATTTTATAGTTTGTTTTTTAGTGAACTTAATTCATGCAGAAAACTACTGAAAAAATATCAAAAGATCTTATTCGAACAATAGAACACTGCTTTTGTTAGATTTTGCAGCATAGGAGTGGCAGAAGAGCTAATTGTTGAATAATTTTTATGTGGAAAAGCAAATGAGAGGCATCATACAGCAAATATATATATTTTTAATTCTTAATTATATGATACGAATTATGTTGAGTCAGTCACTGTGATTTTATAAAGGCAAGGCTACTTTTTAAATAGGACTGGAAAAACCCAAGGGTCATAAGTCTGTTGTATTGAATATTTTTTGCAATACTAGCCAGTAATTATTATAACATCCTTTTAAAAAAAGCACATGTTAATTTTGTTGCCAGAAGTATTTTAGAAAAAATTCAAATAAACTCTAAAAAGTTTAGACAAGTGTTCTTTCTTCTCTGTGATACCTGTTTAACCATCTATAAATGTATATACATATATGATGCAGAAAATACTATAAAACTTTAGTATAATTCTAATTATCAATAATATCAAAAGTGTCTGACAAGAGAAGCAGATTGTTATTAACTTGCACAGCATCAAAATATTGGCCACAGTTCAGACAAACCAATTTATCATCATCTTTTCAGTATCTTTCTGTAACCAATTTATTGTATTAAAAACTACCATGTTATCCCTTCCCTTATTGCCCCTTATTTTACTTTTCTTCTCTTTCCTTTCCAGCAAAAGAGAGCCACCGTTCTGTTTATTTTGTGATTTTGTCTATTATATTGGTCTTTCACTATATCTGGTTCTGTCAGCACCACGAGAGTTTACATGAAGTGGCATTGCTTTTGTAGCAAAGATTTTTGATAGCCCTAGAGAGACATCTTCAAAATGGATTTTTTTTAACTTTATTTATTTATTTTTAGAGAGAGAAAGAGAGCATGTGAGCTCAAGCAGGGGAGGGGCAGAGAGAGAGGGAGAGAGAGAATCCCAAGCAGGCTCCGCACTGTTAGTGTAGAGCCCAATGTGGGGCTCAATCCCATGAACCGTGAGATCATGACCTGAGCTGAAATCAAGAGTCTGATGCTTAGCTAACCAAGCCATCCAGGTGCCCTAAGACTGCTTTTTAAACTTTAAACATTATACATATTTTTCTTATTGTGAAGGTTCTATTAGTATACACTACGTCTTCCAGTTGTCCTATAATATACCATTTTCAGTCTATATTTGTACATCAGGCAATCCACAGATACTCACATTTTGTTTTTGTTTTCTTGGTTTACAGTTGAAATAACCATGTACAGGGTTAGCTGAGCTCATTTATTTTCTTAGTATGTCCTGTGTAGCTCACAAAACTAAATTAATATTAATGATGATGAGATACTACCAGACCAAGTTGTATATAAGAATTAGTGGTAAAATCTCAGAAAAAAAACCCTTCTTTTTCATGTTGCTTATGCAGAAAACACTTAATTTTTCATTCCAGCCTTTGCTAAACCTCAATGATTTCATAATAGCTCCCATTCCCCAAAGAAAATAAATTACAGCATTCCAGAAGGATTTCTTTCATATGCATGAGTATTATCTAGTTTACACAAAGAAAAAGAGAGAAAAGATGAATTTGAAGAGGTAAAAGGTAAATGTAAATATAGGAAAAAGGAGAAGAAAACATATCATATGGGAAAAATCATCACACAACAATGCAAAGATGGAAATGGCTCAACTCTAAGTCACTTCGTCATTTCAATCCATGCTATATTTGAATCGTACACTTTTATACCACGAACCTACAGATGCCCTAAATCTTGTGTCTAAGTTAGGATTATGCTTTTCACATCAGAGGCACAAACTTTCACAGCACCCTCTGGGAGGTACCAGTGTATTGTGACTCTGAAAAACAATGACTACACAGGTTGTTGGTCATTAATTTGACCAACTTATTTGGTGATATTTTAAAATAGTTTTTTAAATTTTTTTTAATGTTTATTTAGTTTTGAGAGAGAGAGAGAGAGAGAGTATGAGTGGGGAGGGGCAGAGAGAGAGAGAGAGAGGGAGACACACAATCTGAAGCAGGCTCCAAGCTCCCAGCTATCAACACAGAGCCTCGTGTGGGGCTCAAATCCATGAACCCTGAGATCACGACCTGAGCCAAAGTCAGCAGCTTAACCAACTGAGTCATCCAGGCGCCCCTTAAACAGTTTTGATTATAATTAAATATCTCTAGTAAGGTGATTTTGCTACTTACCAACTGCCTGATCTTTCTACATAGGCTTAGGAGAAAGAGGAAACTACTCTCTGATAAACATTCTGAAACCTTGTCAGCCAGAGGGTTCAGCCTGAGGCAAGGTATCTCAAAACATTTATTGTTAAAAATAAAGATTTTGTGTTTCCTGCATATCAATAAATTTGGCAAAAGATTAATGGTTGATGATCTGTTTTAACATATTTTATTCTTTGAATTACGTTGTGCTTTCCTATGCTTTATTAAATTGCAAAGAAAAGTTGCGAAGTGTAAATATTGACTTTTTACCTAAAATTACAACAAAAAAAAATCCTGATTTTCAAATAATCGATACCATATTTTTTTTTAATATTGGAAAGTTAGGAAAATGAATACTTGAATGTAGCTATTATATATAACTTTTGGTACCCTTTTCCTCTTGGGCTCTAGGCCAACTAAACCTGTTTGAGTGATAGCATAGTGTAGAAAAATCAATCCAAAAAATCAGCTGCTACATTGTCTATAATAATGAGCCAAAATACACAGAAAGGTAGCTTTTATTCTTCAGTCCCAAATTCCATTCCATACATGAGTAATGCCCATAATTTAAACAGGTCATGCAACATAGATATGCAACTATTAGATTTATTCACACTGTTCGCAACTTGAACAATAAGAGATACTACGTGTGTGGTCCAGAAACTCAAGTGCATGTAGGCCTAATTTAACCCCTTTATTCTAAACATAAATTCTTTTCCCACGGGTAACAACCAGTGTCTGAAGATGAGCCAGGTTGTACCCGCCTGCAGGGAAGGGGTTACAGGTGCCCAGGAGATGCTGATCTCAGTCCACAAAGAAGTTGTGCAGAGCCTGGGGAGGCCTTGAGTCTGTGCTAATTGTCCACCTTGTCCATTTACCCCAATGTGCATATAAATATTATTTTCTATATATGCCGTGACATTAAAAAAGAAAGCCTCAAAGTCATTTTCTCTTAAACAGACTTTCTTTTAAGGGAAACTAACCAGGCACATCTTTCACAGGAGTAATATTCACTTAATTTGCATGTAATCTTTTTCATTATAATTCCCATAAGATGTGGGGAGGAGAAGAGTTTGTTCACCAGGAAGCCATGGTTGCAGTGTGTAGTGTTATGGAAACCTTAATTCTTCTTTATACCACAGCTGTGCTCTTGAGTCCCCCTTCCTTCTGCATTCTACAGAATGTAAAATGTAATGCAATTGTTTCTTTTCCTATTTTCCTTGCTTCTCCACAACGGCCACATGAATATGCACATTCTTTTAAATTAACTAACCTAACCAACCTTTATCTACTCACTAAAGTTGATGTCTTTCTCTTTTCCGATACAATACATTATTTTCTTGCCGACACTGCTCACTCAATACTATACTATTTGTTTTTATCCATAGATCAATAGAGATGGCTTTTTTCTTCTTAAATCTGGCTAATGCAAGAGGCTTTTAAATAATAGAACGACACTTTGGAATTTTTTGTCCTGATATTTAGAGGAAAATAAATGCTGTAATTTGTTGGGCACTTGTAATATTACAGGTATTTTTGGAATTATGTTTCAGCTGTGAAAATTGGCCACTTTTTGCTATTTAAAAAAAAACTCATATCAGCAACAATAAAGTCCAGCTAATAGACAAAAGTACAAGCCTGGCTTTATTTCAATTTGAATTTCTCTACCCAAATAGCTCTTATTGCATATAGCCCTAAGTATAGTTTTCATAAAAATGAAAATGGGCCTGCATTGATTGATTGTTTATAGTCACGTTACCTACCTGTAAGCTTTATGTAAGCTTCCATACTAAAAGCCCTGAAATTTTTCTTGGCCAGCCATAAATACTTGGAATATCCCTTTTTCTCTTTGAAAAATGAGAACCACCCAGAAAAGTTTCTATCGGAATCATTACTCAAACATCATTTTTGGCAGAAAACACTGAACTTTGTTTAATACTAGTGGAATACTTCCAAACATTGGCTGAACATGACAAAGAGAGCAAAAGATTTGTTCAGTGTGATCAAAAAACACTTCACAGATTGTGAAATGTCCCCAGAAATTTCAAATCTCCAGACTGGCCACATTCAGGTGAAGGTAGGAAGAAAACTAATGATATGTGCTGCTTGCATACCTGCTGAGGTGTTAATAGTTCACAGTTAAACCGTAATAGAATGACTGAGGTCAGAAAACAGAGCATACCTACAAAGTGTTATATTCTCAATATAAATACCTCTATAGCATATATTTTTCAAAGCAGTGTGATTCTATAGTGCTACAAAAGGTGTTATATTTTACCCAAGGGAATTACCATGAAGAAAAATATATATTGCTAAATACTCTCCATATATAATTTGAGTTTTGAATTCTTCAGGATCTGTATTACTCTGACCATGAATCTTGGTCTTTGATTAACAGTTCCAGATTATTATAGAAAAGTAAAAGGAGGCCCCAGGTAAAAATGTTCACATGGAGGTGAATAGACAGCTTATAAACTATGGCTCTTCTGTAGGCCATATGGAATCAGACGTAAATCATAAAGAACAATGACATGCTGGCTCTTGAGAATTACCAGTAGATATAGAAATTTCTACCAAGGAGATTGTGAGTGTACAGAATCATATTTGTTTTTATTGATTTATTGTTTGTGTTTTTATACTTCTGCCTTTAATTTATGTTTGGCAGTGAACCTACTCTGTGCAATGAACTAAGGTCCAGACTAGGATAATTTTGACCCAGTCCTGCCCTTTAGGGAAGCTAACCATGGTGGAAGGATAGTGATACGCGTTAAGGAAAAAAGTCAGAAAGATGTGATTACCTTTGCTGAGGGTCAAATGATATTTGCAGACTATCAGAGCTTTAGGAGTTCAGAAATGTCAGCAAAAGCAATTGTAGTTGGGGAAGTCTTCTAGGAAATGACAAGACTTGACTGGATCTTTAAAGAATGGGTGAAAAAATCGGAAACAGAGGAGGTGGAGGGAGTATTGCAGGAGGTGGGCAACTTTCCAGGAACAACAGAGAGCAAGAGATTTGTGGTGAGTAACTGAGTTTGGCTTGAGCAACTGATTTCCAATGGCAAACATGTGGTGAGAAGATGTGACAGGCAGGCTGGAGCCAGAAGGGAAAGTGTGGGCCTTCCCCCAGGCACTTGTTAGAAGAACCCTCTCCTTGCTGTCTTTCTCTTCCGCACTGCAGGCCAAGGGACAGGGTGGCAACAGGCAGGGCTGTGTGAGAATGTACTATTGTTAGTGTTGTTTTGTTTTTTTAAATTAATTTGGTGTGCCTTAGGGTCTGTGGAGGAGGTTTATCTGTAATTTTTTTCTTTTTTTTTAAATTATATTGTTTTAATTTTTGCATAAGGCCTTTTTTTTCCAAGAAAATCTTCCCCCAACTACATGAAATATGCCATACACACATCCTCTAGCATAGACCCAGAAAAAATTCAAGTCCTATCCAATTTTTTATTGTCCTTCTGTGTGTAGGAAAACAGTTCTTAAGCCTTCTTCAAAAGCGGGGATGGCTCTGTCCATTCCAGAGAAACTAAAGTGTTTCCATGGTAACCAGCCTCTCAACCTCCCAGGACCCTCTCAGTGGCTCCAGAGGTCTCAGAGGCACCACTCTGTGTGGGCATGCATTTTCTAACAACAACAAATCGCTTTGGTCTGTGGCCATTAGGATTAAATTGCTACAAAGTTTATTGATAAATGCACTGAGATTGACTAGGACTTCCAACTTCGGAACCACTGATTATTTGCCAAACATCCTGTAGACCCTTTGGCTAGACAGAATATAGTCTGAAAACATCATCACAGCATTCTCAAGTTTGTCCTGGAGGCAATGTAAAAATCAGATGATATGACACTTTGTTACCAGTTGCTAGTGTATGTTAGAAAGGGTGAACTTTGGGATGCCTTAGTTTAAAGGATCAAACAAGTTGAATTTACTGAGCCATAGGAGTAGAGGTGACACAGGAAACTCAGAAGAAAGTTAAAGAGCAGAAGAATGAGGAGAGGGTAGTGTCGCAGAGAACAAGAAGTGGAGAGATTTTAAGAAGGAAATGACTAATGACACAAGAAAAAAAAGATAAGTCTCAAACACAAAAAAATTTATTGCATTCAACAATAAGGACATTATAGGTAACTTTTTTTCCAAAACAGTATTAATGAAGTCTTAGGGGACCAAAGACAATTAATTGGGGGAGAACTGGATGTGACGGGGGTGTGGGGAAAGACCCAATAGTCTTTCAAGGGACTTGATAGTGAAAAAAAAAAAGGTTATTTTATGGTAACTAGTTAACAGAATTTTCTTTTGTTCTATTTTTCAGGGTGGGGTAGTCTTGAGTATGTTTAAAAGCTGAAAATAAGAGCAAGTAGAGTGAGAGAGACTGAATACGAGAGTTAAAAGGGGGTAACTGATAAAATAATGTATTTGAAGAAATAGGAAGAAAGGTGGAGGATTTGTCATTGAACAGAAACAGGGTATCCAGTGGTGCTTGGGTAGCTCAGTTGGTTAAGTGTCCAACTCTTGATTTCTGATCAGATCATGATCTCATGGTCTTGAGATTGAGCCCTAAGTGGGGTTCTGCACTGGGAAAGGACCCTACTTAAGATTCTTTCTCTCTCTCTCTTTCTCTCTCTCTCTCTCTCTCTCTCTCTCTGCCCCTCCTCTGCTCTCTCTCTCTCAAAAAAAAAAAGAAAAAAGAAAAAGAAACAGGGTATCCAAAAAGGTATCTACCTTCCTCCAAAAGTTGAGGTAAAATGATAAAAGTACTTTCAAAAATAAAGAAGGTAGGTCAAAGCAAAGCAGAGAAGTATACTGAAAGGGGAATTAGAGGTTGACATTTGTTTTTAGTTTATTTTAATATTAAAAATGATAATATATGCTTTGTTCTAATAATCATTTTCCAGGTGAGAATGTGTTTGGTGTATCAATAGAATCATGCTTATTGATCATGCTCATTGTACAAAATGCTTGATGTTATTATTTTTCCTGATGAAGTAGATTAAACCTTCTGCTTAGGAGTGAGGAAAATCTTTCATTTAAATGAAACAAGACATAGTTTTCATTAATTACTGGATTAATCTGAGTCCTGCAAGATGGTAGGGATCTCAATTATATAGGCAGTGTAGTCCATTTAAGTCCATGACTTAAAACCTTACTTTGTTTAAGGTAGAAACCATTGAATGAGCTATAGAATTGCACCTTATATCTTCAAATTGTCCCTCTGTATGTGATAAAGAACAGCCTATATAGGGTTAAGAATGGAAGGTGAGAAAACAAATCTACTGTGATAATTCAGCGATGTGGTTAGACTAGACTAGGAGTATAATAGTTCAAGAGATGTAAGAAGTGATTCAATTAAATGCATAAAGTTAAGATAGATGAGGGGCACTGGGTGGCTCAGTTGGTTAACAGTGTGACCCCTAGTTTCGGCTCAGGTCATGGTCTCATGGTTCATTAGATTGAGTCCCATGTCATGCTCTGTGATGGCAGCACAGAACCTGCTTAGTATTCTCTCTCTCCTTCTCTCTCTGCCCCTCCCCTAGTCATTCTCTCTTTCTCTCTCTCTCTCTCTCTCAAAATTAATAAATAAACTTCAAAAACAAAGGTAAGATAGATTATATATTGATGTAAGTGGGATGTGGAAAAACAGAGGCATTAAGGTTGATTCAGATTTTTTCCTCCAGTTATTAGAAATCATTCACAAAAGGGTTTGGGGAATATGGAATTTGGTTTGGGACACAGTGAATTTAAAGTCTTTAATAGGCAAATAAATGGAGATGTCAAACAGCAACTATGAACCTGAGTTTATCAGGAAAACCTAGTTTGAATATATAAATGTGGGGCTAGTCATCAGGTTGTTGTTATTTAGGATTATGCAGTTGGATGAGATAACCAAGGAAGTGAGTAGAGATGAAGGAAAACGGAGTCTGAGATGATGTTTCGTGTTGTGATAATGTTTAGAAACTAAGAAGAATAAGAGAAACCAGCAAAGGAGACTAGGAAAAATTTAACACTGAGGAAGCAAGTACAACCTAAATATACACGTATCATAGAAGTCAAGGGAAAAAAAAATCAGGTATGAGTGAATGAGCAAAAGGGGCAAATGTTACAGCTAATAGACTACAAAGAAGATTATGGATTTCCTATTGTTTTTGGCAGTCTGGAGGTCATTAGTGATATTGAAGATAGCAATTAATGTTAATGTGAATTAGCCAGGATAAAAGTATGATTGGATTGGGTACAAGAGAAAAGAAGAGACAAACTGAGAATGATAGGAATCTGGAAGGGGATATGAAGTCAAAATTTTAAAAATGTTTATTTTTTGATATAAGAAATAATAACATGTTTTTGACTTATAGCTATGTTCTTAGGTGATAAGAAAGACTTCGTGTTGCAAGAGAGAAGGGAAGAGCAGCAAATCATTCATGGGATTTCAGTCAGTGCAAAAGTACAGGGTTTGGCCTTGGGGTAGGATTTTGAATAGTTTATCCGGGCAATAGGAGGGAACTCATAGGATATATGTATATGTGTATATGTATATATGGAGCCAGGCCAGCTGGTAGATACAGTGGTGATAATTGGGGAGTTTGTAAACTTTCTCTTCCCAGAGAAATGTGCATAACATTAATCACCAGAAGATGAGAATTACAGAGGAGGTATGGGATGTTCCCAGGAAATGCAAGATCTACTATTTTATATAACATATGAGTATATATACTATTTCATATAATATATTTTTCATAATATAATAGTATATATATATATGAATATATATTATTTCATATAATATATATTTTTTCAAACTCAACAAGATCTCTAGTCCACTGGTTCTGTCATTTTCTCATCATCCATTAGCCCCTTCCATTCTTTGCTTCCATTCTTACCCCATAGCATGATGTTCAAATCATTCACTGGAAAGTACTCTCAACTCTCCAGGCCCCTTATGCTTCGCTCACATGTGCCTGGTAGGAAATACACATTGGTTCAACACGAGGGTCTCTTTTATTTTTTATTGTACTCATGCTGCTGAATGCTATAAGAGAACATCATTGGGTAATGTTACACAGCTTTATTTTAAGTATATGGACATAAACTCAATTGGTAATTTGATACTTACTAGATACACAACCATTTTTTACCCAGAAAATTTGCTTGTTCTTCTCCTGACTGTAATTTTTCCTCTTCTTAATTTATTCACATCTCCCTCTTTCTTCTTCCTTCCAAAATAATGATTTCACTTCACACTTCACTAAGAAAATTGAAGTCATCAAAGGGGACTCAGCATCTTTCCATCACCAAATTTATAAACCAACCTGTAAATGCAAACATATTTTCTTTCTTCATTTTTACTAAAAGGGTGAAAGTGTCTTACTTCCTCAAAGCCCAATTCTTCCACATGTGTAATCAATCCTATTCTTTCTTATTTCTGTAAAGACATCCCATCTATCTGCTGGATCATAACTATTCATTCCCATCACACACTGCCTTCTTTTTGTAAAATAAAACTTTCAATACTTCTTGCATTTAAACTTGGCACACAATTTATCAAACCAAAATTTAATATGCTAGGTACTCTTAAAAGTTTCAAAGTTGTGTGGCACTTGCAATATTATCTCAATGATTCCAAAATTATCATTATGTCTACGCATAGTTCCAACTTAAATTATCAATATCATGCATTCATTTAATTCTTTTTTATTTTCTTACTTGTACTGCAACTGCATTTACTAATCAAGGAAAGTTTCACTCACCTAACCCAGGAAATTAAGAGTAGCTATTCTGGTTATAGAAGCTTGGTTCTTGTCCAGAAACTGGTTGTGTCCCTAAGGTGATTGAAACTCAACCTGACATTAGTTGGATTGTATCCCTTCTTATTTTAAGTTTTGCCAATCATTTCAATGGCACCTTCCAGATTCTGCCTATTAGCAACAACTTCCTATGTCAGTAAAACCTAAATTTCAGTTTTGAAACTCAGGATCTCTGAAGTCAGCAGAATTTAATTAAATTTTTTTTTCCTCTCTCAGTGTAGAGCCATCCTTTGTATTCTTAAATTTTTTTTTCTGTACCTTGGTTGACTCTCCTGAACAAATGTGAATTAGTGTATCTAGGAAGAAATAACAAAATCTTTAGTTTTTTATACTTTTACCTCCTGTTCCAAAGTGTTACCTATCTGAATCCCTATCATAATAGTATTACAAATACGCTCCAGTCAATCTTCTTTTAACTGTGCCTTCTAATAATTTCAAATATGCCTCATTTCTTCATTTCTCTTCCTCTCATAAACTCTTGGTAGTATGCTTAAATAACTAGTATCTGCTTCCTCTCCTAATTTAAGGAAGAACAAAATCCCTACTTCATATTTAGAGGACAACTATATTGTAAGGATAAGTTTTATTGTACTTTTGGTCCTTCTCACTCAATCTGCTACATAAGATGAATGATCTGTGTGAATTGTGATGTTGGGGAAAATAATGAAACTTGCATGGATACTTACTGAATTAGGGTATGAGTTAAGTTTCTGTAAAAACAACAACAACAACAACAACAACAACAACAAAACAAAGAAATAAAAAAAGGGTGCAGTTTCATTGGATCTGCCAAAAGTTTATTTCTCTGTCATTTTTGGGCCCAGAGGTTGAGAGAAGTTTTAAGGCTATTAGGCATGCTGGATGAGCAGGCTGTGATCACTTAGTGACAAGGGAAACTGAGAAATGTGCTTTATATCTGTGCTGTCATGGTTCAGAATCAAAGGCAGAAGGAGGTCGTTAACAAATGGATGAATGGATGCTAAGGAGTGATGAGCAGTTTCTTCTTCTCTGGCCACTCAAGTATTATTGCATATCATTTCTCTCACACGTCTTTCCAAAACGGTAACATGAGGTTCTATTCTGGGCAAAGTCCACCATCTCTGGGTGATATGCATGCTCTCCATAGAGTCAGGATGTTACTATTCAAAGTCCAGTGGCATATGTATTAATAGATGAATTAATCTCTATCACTCCATCACTCTCTAGTCCTACCATATACACACATACATGTACATGCACACGCACACACACACACACAAGACACACACACATCCCTAATACACAGTATAATGTGAATAGCTATTGACAATCAAAGCACTCTTTTGGCCATCTGGAATTGGGAAGAACATATAGCAAATGGTCATTAGTATATAATAATGATGAATTCCAGCTAGACAGAAATCATAAAGACTTCCTCTGGGGCGCCTGGGTGGCACAGTCGGTTAAGCGTCCGGCTTCAGCCAGGCCACGATCTCACGGTCCGTGAGTTTGAGCCCCGCGTCAGGCTCTGGGCTCGATCTCACGGTCCGTGAGTTCGAGCCCCGCGTCAGGCTCTGGGCTGATGGCTCAGAGCCTGGAGCCTGTTTCCGATTCTGTGTCTCCCTCTCTCTCTGCCCCTCCCCCGTTCATGCTCTGTCTCTCTCTGTCCCAAAAATAAATAAACGTTGAAGAAAAAAAAAAAAAAAAAAAATAAAAAAAAAAAAGACTTCCTCAGCTAGTGGTGGAAAAACTTCCTTAGTTAGACCTTGGTTCTTGTCTGATTTGTTCATTGTCCTTCTTGACTTTTGGTTTGCCTTCTAGAAGATTTTCATGTTTATTGTGTACTCATTTGTTTTTATTCATTAACACTTTTATTTATTTACATTGTTAAGTCCATTCTTCCTTTCTCAGATTAACTGAGGTTACATGAGGCTATATAATAGAAAAAAAAAAAAAGTCTTGACTGGGAAAGAAACACCATAATATGATATACTATATCTAGCTGAGAAATCTTGGTGAGATGGATTATAAAATAGATATGGAAAACAATTTTATCTCCTTTGAGTAAAGTTATATAGAAAAAAAAACTAGCATTTCTAATATTGTTAGGTACCCAGACACTAAACTTACAGTCGATTCAAATTCAAGCCACAGGACAAAAAAACAAAACAAAACACAAAAACCCCCAAAAAACTCCTTTGGGAGAAATGTGTTCCATCCCATCTCTGCTTACAACTTGGCTAATTCTACCCTGTCTGCATTTATCTCATTCAGGATCTTGCTAAAAACAACAGGGTGAAGTCATACAAAGTGCAGCGCACTTACCCTTTCAGAACCACATAAAGCATTGGAAAGATTGCGGTCTGCCTTCCATACTACTGAAGCTGATAGACCAAATATTTCGTCATGATGTAGTAAGTGTTGCTAGCTTTCAAAACTAAGGTTTTTATGTGCTTGAGGCTCATAGCTCACCTGAGAAGTCAGTGCTTCATTTGAGATATTTGTTATGACAGCATGACATTACTAAGTTCTAAATTATATATTAATTATAGTGTAACATAAGTTACTGTAACAGTATGCATAGTTTCCATCTTTGATGTGCTATTTGCTTCCATTTCTCAGAACCCAGACCCAGAGAAAAAGAAAATGGATGATAAACTATTTTATTTTTAAGGATGTGACCTGGAATTTGTTCTGTTACTTTATCTGTCACTTAATCTGCACCATAGCAAGAGCAAGAAAGGCTGGGCAATTTGGTTTCTAGCTAGGAATCCATTTGCCTTGATAAAATTGAGTGGCAAGGAGGTAGAGTCCTGAAGTTATGACGGGAAATGCGATAGTGAGAGACAATGAATAGTCTCTGCCATATATACCTGGATGGTGAAGGCGTGCTTCTAATGTTCATTCTCTCTCTGTAGAAAATCTGGGATTGAGGCCCAGCATCTTTTAAAAACTCCTGAAAGCCAATTTCTGTATATACTGACCTGAAGGCTTTGAAGTGCCTGAGGCAGCCTGTTTTTTTTTTCCCCTTGCCCATGGATGGATAAATGGAGTCTGTTCTGCGGACCCAAACTTCCCTGTGGACATATCCCAAGCTTTGTAAGAAAAGAGAAATACAAGAAGTACAAGGAACCATACATTGGCCATAAGTACAGTTGTAATGTCCAGTTCAACTTTACTAGTTATAGATTTGTTGCTATGATCTCAGTATCTCTTACTCCTGTGTGTATTTGTAATTTTATTCTGAATTTGGTAGGGAAGAGAAGGGTGTAATTTATCAGTCTCTCAAACTTCAAAATCTTGTATCCATTTTCTTAAGTAGCTTTCTGACCTGGCCATGGCTCCTCTGCTCTACTGAAATTTTTCGTGTCTAGCTCACCAGTGGTCTTCATGTTGTCTCAATTCATGGACATCTTTCAGGCTTCATCTTTAGTCAACTTTAGTAGTTCTTGACAGAGCTAGCTGTTTGTCTTTTTAAAAATATTTTATTTTATTTTATTTTATTTTATTTTATTTTATTTTATTTTATATTTTGTTTTATTCTATTTTATGTTATTTTATTTTATTTTTATTGTATTTTAATTTAATTTAATTTTATTTTATTCTGAGAGAGAGCAAGCATGAGCAGAGGAGAAAGAGAATCTTAAGCAGGCTCTACACTCAGTGTGGAGCCTGACATAGGGATTGATCCCCAACCCTGGGATCATGACCAAAGCTGAAATCAAGACTAGGTCGTTCAACTGACTACGCCATTCAGGTGCCCTCTAGCTCTTTGTCTTTTGACAATTCTAATTGTTTGCATGATTTCGTATTTCCCTGATACTCCTGTTATTTCACTAAGCTTATTCTTTCTCTTTTTTAACTCTTCATTTATTTAAACTCTAATTATTATAGTCTATTATAGCCCCTGGGGACTTGGTCCTAAGATTTGTTTTTATGTTCCTTCTGTAAGTTGTAGTAGTGTTCAATATTTATTCTTCCTTCTCCTTTACTAACTCCCAGTGGGTGATTATAACTTTTCATCTATTGGCCAAGTGACTTACGTGGCTAACTTTATGTGAGCCTATCTGTCATGTGCCATAGCTGAGCAGGAGCTGAAATAAAATGACATACTTTGACTTAGTTTCTCTTGATTTTCCCCTGTGCTATGAGAAAGGTCATGTCCTAGCTTGCTGCTCTTCCTTCACTACGGCATATAGAATTAAAGGACAAATGTAGAAGATACAAATCTGCCCCACAGATTATAGTGGAGGCACAACCATCCCACACAATCCATATAAATGGAGTGAGAAGTAAACTTATGCTAATGTTGGGCACTGAGATTTTGGGGTGGTTTGTTATACAACATAGACTATCAGAAGCTGACTAATACAAAACTGTGCATCTATGTTCCTTAGGTAAAAGCTAACTCATTTGCACTGAGGAAAAAATAATAAAACTATCAACTGTGATAATTGGGAAAGCAAGACAGTGTGTCTAATGAAACTGTGGTTTTGACATATAAGGTTTGGAAAATAAATGTTAATGTGAGGATTAGGTTGCATTGGATAAAATGCTACAATGCATTGGGTAAAAGCAAGAGATGAGCTCAGAAAAAAAAATCAAACAAATCAAAACACCCTGCTTCTTTTCAATAAAGGATAAAAAGGATATTAGATTTGAATATCTGACACTTATAGGGCTAGGAAATATAATGGGTTATCTTTTCTAAACAGTAAACATAAACCTAAGAAATGTTTTGATACCCAGAGCCTCATTAAAATGCATCCTTAGGTCAAAGACCAAATCATGGGCATAGCCAGTAAGGCACATTCCCATGAAAAATCATAAGCATGGTTTAATCCTTTATTAAACTCTCTGAATAGATTATTTCATGTAATTTCTTTTTTATTACACGGTATCTGATAAATCTTTTTAGTTGAATAAAACTGTTCAGAATAAAGCTAAGAGTATGAGCCAATGAAAGGCAGATATACTGAAAATACCTACAATTAACCTAAACAGAAAAAAAGTCTCAAAAATAATTGTTTGCTAATTAGAATATTGAGCATCAACTAGGTTAAAAAAAATCCAACCCTATTTTTAAGAGATTTGTGCTTTTAGAATCACTGCTAGACTGTATTAAAAGAGTTTGTGGCTATTCAATATGTAAAGTGAACTTTTGGTTTCCCCTTTCTGTTGGAAAGAAAAAGACAGAAGATTCTCGTCACATGTTGCCAAGGAGGCTAATCAAAAGAAAACTCTTCCTGGAAGGCAAGGCTTAGACCCATGGAGAACAATGAATCCAGAATCCCTCCCAGTGGACAGAAGCAGAGACTAATCAAGGAACATGATCTACTACCAACAAGAGGGATCTGAAGTGTTCACCTAGCTGGATTTCAGATATCTATGGACCAGAGATTGATTGTGGCCTGTCTCTCATTATTCTCTTTTCAAACACTAGTGCTTTTTTTGGTGGATATTCCACCATTCTATGATGGATGTGTGAGTCTGAGGAGTGCCATCATTTAAAGTAGAGATTATTACAAAATGATGGATTTACAGTCTGATGCCATGATTGGATAAGATATTTAGGATGTCATTCTTGGGGTGTATTTTTGTGCACAAGGAAGGGAAATAAATGCTTGTGACTAAGAGGTCAGAGTGTGTTAATAGATTACTATTCACAAATATTTACCCCTCCTCCCTTCCTCTCCTCACCCCTGCCATTGGAGAAGTATATTTCCTCATTCCACTTTTGTTTTCAACTTGTCATGAGACTTATTTGGTCAAATGAGTATGAGTAGCCATGCTATCTGGCAGACTGAAGCGTTAAATGTGATTTCATGGAATAGCTTGCCTTTTGAATGTGCCTCTCCCGCAAGAAAGGCATGACTGGTATAGTGGTTGTTCCTTCAATCTGGGTGCCAGAATGAGAAGACACATGGAATAAAGACTCAGAGAACTCACAGTCTCTATATATGTAATGCAAGCAAGAAATGAAATTTCATTACAAGTTTCTGAGATTTTAGGGTTTTATGTTTCATAGCATAAGCACCATGGCACTTCACTGCCAAGCACATTTCTTATGTTTGGAAAATTGCTCACTAGTTGAATTCCTCTAGTCCAAGGTAGAAGCCAGGTATTCACTTTCATACACTGCTTTGCAACAGAGGCATACATTGTAAACTAGCATGTGCCAAGCTAACTAAGTGCGTCTACAGCGAACTTTAATTCGAAAGAGATCATCATGAAGAAACAGGTGTTGCACAGAGTTCATGTTCAGTTTAGGATGGCAGTGCAGGCTTTTAGGGCCAGTGATGAGAGAGAATCAGGCACCCAGTGCCCAGGATCACTGATGCCAAAAGAGGTTTCTGATCCCAGAAGCAGAAGCAGTGACAGAAGTTCTTCACTGGCATAATCCTGCAGTGTAGTTTGGGCTTAGCACCTTTTTGTGTGGTGTGCTTTCTGTAGTGCTATTGCTTTAATTTGCTGGAGTGTGTTTTAAGTTGCTTTTTTTCTCTTTCCTTCTCTCTTGCCCTTGCCCTCTCCCTCCTTCCTCCCCCCTTCCTTCCTTCCTTCCTTCCTTCCTTCCTTCCTTCCTTCCTTCCTTCCTTCTTTCCTTCCTTCCTTCCTTCCTTTTGCCTGATCTATGAATCATTTGCATTACTTCCTATGTCATGATTAAACTCTATACATGAGTTTTTCCAAGATCTGGATACACTGAATTTCCGACAGATTCTAAAAAACTGTATTTTTACAAACTCAAAGGTTTTGCCCATAATGTGCTATTTGTCTGGACATCTTCTCATAGCCCTTCTTGAGTCTTCTCTTCATAGTCTTACCTTTGAAATTCTAATGCAAATAAGTCTTCCGTAAGCTTCTACTCTAACCTATCTCCTTCACCACCCAAATTTTAATTCTCAGAGTATCCTTTCTATTTATGTCTTCCATAAACCAAAAACTATAATTATTTTGTTTATTGGTTTATTCTCTCATTTCCTGACTAAAATACAACTTTCTTGACAACAGAGATCATTCCTATTTTGGGCACTGTTTTACCTCCAAGTCCTATCAAATGTGTATTTCATGCTGGGAACTTGATGTAGACTTTTGAATGAATGAGTGAATAAATGGATG
The DNA here is from genome assembly GCF_014898765.1 of Herpailurus yagouaroundi. Taxonomy (NCBI): domain Eukaryota; kingdom Metazoa; phylum Chordata; class Mammalia; order Carnivora; family Felidae; genus Herpailurus; species Herpailurus yagouaroundi. The sequence goes on along the minus strand of NW_024412376.1, from coordinate 117,500,168 downwards.
AGTGGGTATGAGTTAGGGATTGAGAATTGTGATGAAGATTTGAAAGAGTTACTTCAAGGAAAGGCAGAGGAAAATGGACGAGGATTTCCGAGCAGTGCTTAAAGTCCAGCTCTGACTGGAGAATATTAATGTGTAAAACATCGGTATGTTTATGCTGTTTTCTTTTCTGTAGCATAGCTTGGCAACAAAGGTGTAAGAGCCAAAAAGGAGCCTTGGTCTTCATCCAGCATTAGAGCTTTCTTTGTAATGCAGATGAGGTAAAAGGAAGGGAATTGAGGGTATTTATGAGCAAGAAGTTGAGATAATTTACAATACAATCTGGGCTGGGTAGAAAAATGAGTGTTGCAGGAGGCTGTTGGAGAAAATGGTGGAATCAAAAGAGATGAAGTCCAAATGTAGTACAATTAGGGAAGTCAAAATAGCAGAAGATTACAGTTATCATCAAAGTACTATGTATTATATTTTAAGTTTTCTGAGGCTGAAAAATGACAAGTGATGATAATTCCCAGAATGTAGCCATGTATATGAGGACTGAAATGAAATAGATGTAAAATTAACCAGAGATCAAAGAAGGAAGAAGATGGGTTTTGGATGACTCTATTTTTTAAGACTGAAATCTGCCAAGATAACTCTTGCTAATTTATTTTTTAAAACTTAACTTTTGTATATTGAATAATTTAATTCAATTTAGTTCAACCGAAATTTGTTAAGCATAGAATCCAGACTGTAGTTAGGCCTGTATTACCTCTATGTGAACTACGGAAAAGTACCCCTTTTTTTAGGCAGAGAAGACCCTTAATCTGTGTACATAGTTTGGGAAATGGAGCATGGACTGTAGTTCCCAGTGTTTCCTTAGGCTACACAAATATACATTGTGGCCGCAAATAGACTCAATGAATGAAACTGTTGGGCGAGGAAAGGAAAGTCAAGGAATGTGACTGAGTCCCTAACATGTACTAGCCATTGTGCTAAGTGTTTCAAATGTGTTATCTCTTTTAATTCTCACCACAACCACATATAGACAGAAGTTATTATCTCACTTTCAAGTAAGGTAATTGAGTTTCAAGGGGAAAAATAACCTGTCCAACTTGAAACACCTTTATTAAATGGTAAAACTATAATAGCCCTTTCGGTTACATTTTTTTTGTGTTCAGCAAATGAATGCCAAAGCACATGACTAAAAATAATACATCTTAATTTTTTCTCATAATTCTCTGTTTTGTCCATGCAGTTATTCCAGTATAGATCAGTTTGGTTAGGAAGAGACTGAATAATCTAGGCCTCACTCTCATAGTTGGAACAGACAGAGTGCCTGGCAAGGAAGACTTGGGACCTTACACCATATATTTTTTTTATCATTTAGGAAGCTTTTCCTAGCTTGTTCAGATAGTGGAGGGTTTTCAATAAAAGTGGTGGCAAACTTCAAGTACTCAAATACCGCTTAAGACTCTACATTACATTCTCTAATGTCCCATTGAGTAAAACAAGTCATATGGCCCAACCCAAATGAAGAACATTTCTCCACCTCTTGAAAGGGGAAGACACATAGTCACATTGCAAAGGATTATGCATATAGAGAAGAGAGGGAATTGTAGGCATTTTGAAATCAATCAAAAAGTCTATTTTCAAACTCATGCTGTTTCTATCATATCACATCATTCATTGACTGTTTTATTTATTTCTTTATTTTAATGTTTATTTATTTATTTTGAGAGCTAGAGCATGAGCAGGGGAAGGGAGGAGAGAGAGAATCCCAAATAGGCTCTGCACAGTTAGTGCAGAGCCCAACACAGGGCTCAGTCTCAAGAACTGTTAGATCACGACCTGAGCCGAAATTAAGAATTGGACACTCAACTGACGGAGCCACCCAGGTGCCCCACTGCCTGTTTTTAATTCTAAAGTGAGGACAGCATTGTCTAAGCCCTTGTGGAGCTGTGTAAATTAAGGAAAACATTTTTATTTAGAACTTTCTACATTGTTAAAACCATCCTAGGAACTTGCCATTATGTCATAATCATATTAGGGATGAGTAATCTGGGGAATATTACCCCTCTTAGGCAGTCATTAAATAGTTTAAATAATGTTTTAGAAATTCAAATAAAGTCCATGTTCTTACACCATACACAAAAATAAACTCAAAATGGATGAGAGACCCAAACGTAAGACAGGAAGCCATCAAAATCCTTGAGGAGGAAGCAGGCAAAAACCTCTTTGACCTTGGCCACAGCAACTTCTTTCTCAACACATCTTCAGAGGCAAGGGAAACAAAAGCAAAAATGAACTATTGGGACCTCATCAAAATAAAAAGGTTTTGTGCAGCAAAGGAAACAATCAGCAAAACTAAAAGGCAACCGATGGAATGGGAGAAAATATTTGCAGATGACATATCAAATAAAGGGTTAATATCCAAAATCTACAGAGAACTTACCAAACTCACCACCCAAAAAACAAATAATCCAGTGAAGAAATAGGCAAAAGACATGAATGGACACTTCTCCAAAGAAGACATCCAGATGGCCAACAGACACATGAAAAAATGCTCAATATCACTCATCATCTGGGAAATACAAATCAAAACCACAATGAGATACCACCTTACACCTGTCAAAATGGCTAACATTAACAACTCGGGCAACAACAGATGTTGGCAAGGATGCAGAGAAAGAGCATCTTTTTTGCACTGCTGGTGGGAATGTAAACTGGTGTAGCCACTCTGCAAAAGAGTATGGAGGTTCTTCAAAAAATTAAAAATAGAACTACCCTGTGACCCAGCAATTGCACTACTAGGTATTTATCCAAGGGATACAGGTGTGCTGTTTCAAAGGGACACATGCACCCCAATGTTCATAGCAGCGCTATCAACAATAGCCAAAGTATGGAAAGAACCCAAATGTCCATTGATGGATGAATGGATAAAGGAGTGGTATATATATATATATATATATATATATATATATATATATACACA
>NW_024412376.1:117392575-117497100 GCF_014898765.1 Herpailurus yagouaroundi | reverse complement strand
ACTATGTGGATGGACCTAGAGGGTATTATGCTAAGCAAAATTAGAGAAAGACAAATATCATATGACTTCACTCATATGAGGACTTTAAGATACAAAACAGATGAACATAAGGGAAGGGAAGCAAAAATAATATAAAAACATGGAGGGGGACAAACCATAAGAGACTCTTAAATATAGAGAACAAACAGAGGGTTGCTGGAGGAGGGGTTGTGAGCAGGGGGATGGGTAAATGGGTAAGGGGCTTAAGGAATCTACTCCTGCAATCATTATTGCACCATGTGCTAACCAACTTGGATGTAAATTGTAAAAAATAAATTATACAAAGTAAAAAAACAAAACAAAAAAGAAGTTCAAATAAAGTATCAAAGAATGAAGCTATGTAAATGTAGAGATGACCACCATCATTTCTTTTTTTTTCTTTTTTTTTTGTTGTTGTTACATAAGGTGATTTTATTAAAGGACAGGCACAGGACACGTGGGCAGGAAGAGCTGCCCCAGGACCATGAGGAGAAACTGATTTTATACTGGGAGTTGGGGGAGGTAAATTCAAGTGGAAGTTTCCAAAGGGATTTTCATTCCAACCACAAGATATTCTAAGAAAAAATATACACACACTCACCTATAACACATAGTAGTTGATACATAGCATTTCCTTAAACAGATTAGATATATATGAATGGACAGGTATTATAATAATATCAAAAATTATTTCAGGATGGCCTTGATAAATATGATAAATGCAAAGAGTTTAACTTAATTATCATTGTCATTAGGTTGTTTATACCAAGTCAATTATTGAGTTAGATGCCTTCCACAGATTTTCTCATTTAATCCTCATAATAACATGAAGTGGGCAATGTTATTTCTCTCACTTTATGTTGGGGAGATCTCTGAGGAACAGGAAATTTAAATAACTTGTGCACAGTTCCATAATTAGCAAAATGGTGCAGCTATGGTTTTAGTTCAGTAATCTTAATCTGGAGTTTGAACATTTAATTATCCTTCTTCAGTTCACACCAACTATTTTTATGATTAATTACTTAATAATTACATCAACCACATCGATATTTCATAATCATTTAAGACAGCCCAAACTCTTTGCTGATGTGACATCATAAGCAAAAACAAAGATTACTATCTCAAAAAGATTACCTTTGCTCTTTTCACCCCGTTCGTAGAGGAAACTTCAGAAATATATCATGGAGTATTCTTTAGATTCTCTTAAATTCAATTCTGTTCTCCTTCTTTGGGGGGATGTTTAAAAGCTAATTGGTGTCTTTTATGGGATCTGAATGAGGTTCCATTAATAAGATGCATTTGTGTGAGTCCTGGAAGGTGACAGTGAAGCTGTAGCCTTCTTCCTGAGGTCCTTGGCTGTTTGAAACCAAGTTTGAAAGTGTGCAGATGTCTGACACAGGCATTCCTACATCCATTCCCCTGTGTCCAGACTGAAGCTTAGTTGTGACCGATGCTCATTCACATGTACAAACTCACCCACTGCAGCTTTGGTCACTTATATGCCTCCCCACTGTGTCTGTGAGACAGGGGTATTGTCAGTGGAAGGCACAGCAACTTCCCGCTTCTTGACTGTTTTCAGCAGTTGTGTTATTAGTGCTTAGGGGCCTGTGGGTGGCTTAGTCGGTTGAGCCTTGCCTTTGGCTCAAGTCATGATCTCACAATTTGTGAGTTCAAGCCCCACATCGGGCTTGCTGCTGTAACCGCAGAGACTGCTTTGGGTCCTCTATTTTCTTCTCTAGACACCTCCGCAGTTTGTGCTCTCTCTCTCTCAAAAATAAACACTAAAAAAAAGTGACAACTTCTACAATAATAAAGTAACTACAGTAAATGTACATTGAAAGCAAAATTCCAAACTAGCTGTGTGGAGTGATCCCACGTGCAGGGAGAAAAATCCATAATATAAGCAAATATGTGAGGCTCCATTTTTTAGAATATGGAAATGTACAATCACTCAGAATGTTGCTATGATAATTTTTCTTTCTATTTGGTCATAGAGCATATTGTATACTATTTTATTTGTTTTTTTTTTCAGCTGTGTCTGAAACATAATTTGAAGTATTATACAGTTATTGTGTGCATGTTGCATCACATTATAGAGTATGATCTGCTCTGTAATATGTAGTTTACTTCTCTATTTTCATAATATTTGTATCTGATTAGAATGGATCAGCTAATATTGCCATCAGGGATCTGTGTACTGTGGCTCTTTTATCAGATTGTTTGTAGAAGATTAGTGTTGGAGAGACTGTCCAATCTAATTTTACAGGTGATTAAACTGAGGCTGAGAGTTTAAGGGCCTTTGCTCAGTAAACATATTTATTTAGCGTCAAATTGGGAACTAGGAACTCTGACCAGAACAGTCGAGTTCAGTATTCTTTATACTATCCCACACTGCTAAAAACAAGGAGAAAATAACATAGGGAATAACATATATTATACAATTATTTATATAATACATAAATTATATAATAAATTATATATATATGCATATATGTATATATACATATATATTTGAATCTCTGGAAGTAGAGATATCTAGGTGGCACAGATACACAGAACCACTTAACAACAGCTGGGATAGAAATGGATACTGTGCAGTAAAGGTCAATATATGAAAATCACTCCTGAAATGCTCTGTGGAAACTCTATTCTTGGACTTCATCTTTATTACTGGACACAGCATGTAACACCACTGACCTGGTTCCTTCTTGAAGTCCTTCCCTTTCTTGGCTTCTCAGACTTTCTTCTCTCTCTCCTTCTGTTTCTTTCTTTTTTTAAAGTTTGTTTATTTATTGAGATAGAGAAAGAGAGAGAACACAAGGTGGGGGGGAGGCACAGAGAAAGGGAGAGAGAGAGAGAATTCTAAGCATGCTGTCAGTGTGTGAAGCCTGAGGCGGGGGGGGGGGGGGGCCGGGACTCAAACCCACCAACCATGAGATCATGACCTGAGCAGAAACCAAGAATTGGATGCTTAACTAACTGAGCCACTATGCATCCCTCTCATTCTATTTCTTGCCTGCTCTGTTGGAGTCCCCTGTGTGGACTCTCTTTCCTCTAATTACCCTTTAAAAAGTGTTGGTATCCTTCTCCACAAGTAGAGCACTGGTTCTCAAGTGGGGACAACATGGCAATGTCTCGACACACTATTCATTGTCATGCCTTGGGATGCACTGCTAACATCTAGTGAGCAGAGACTGAGGACGCCGCTAAATATCCCACAATGCACAGGGCAGCCCCACAACAAGGGATTATCTAGCTTAAAATGTCAATAGTGACAAAGTTAGGACACCTTGAATTAGAAGAATGTGATATCTGTGTGCTCAGGACTGTTTTTGCCTATGCAAAGTAAGTAAGAAAGGCAAGCAACTTGTGTGTGAAGTGAGCTTCAAATAGTTTTTTTTTTCTTTCCTTTTAATTAACTGTAAATGCTTTAGCCTCTGTGGATCACATTTAAGGACAGGAATTGCTTCTCAGTCATCTTCATATCCATAGAACTTGGGAAAATAAATACTGAAAAAGTTTGTTCAACTTTTAAAATAGCCTGAAGACATGGAAGTTGGGGGAGGTAATTTCCCCAAAATGATTATTTTTCCACTAAATGTGTTCATCAAAATGGTACCTAATGAAAGGAACTAATATCAACTTCACGTTTTTCAGAATTTCAATAGAGGCCAGCAAATTCACAGAAAAATCAGACTAAATATTTCTCAAACAGACTTATTGCAGGAATCAACAAACCACATCACATCTCTCAGAAATATAAGCCCTGATTCTGGGTGTCCTTTTCCAGGATCATGAGGAGAAGCCAAGTAGAAAATGCCCTTAGTAATAAACTGCTTTCAAGCATACTTCAGCCTTGGGCTTTTATTCCATGGAGGAAGAGAAAAGAATATATTCTTGTGAACCTGGTGTTAGATGATGGATGCATAGTGATTAAATTATGATTGACCTGAATTCAGTACTACTGTTTTTCAAACTCTAGAGTAAGAGAACAGAGCTCTTTTAATTGGAATGGATTTTATTTCAATTTCATAATGCCTAACATAGAATGAGAGGGATACTAGTGAGAAGAATTCCATTTCTCATTATCTCAGTGATTACCAGCTGCTAATGTTTGATTTTACCAAATTAGATACCTTATTAAAGAGATAAGAAAAAACAAAGAAAAAGTAACATGATGAAGAAGTGTAGAATTACATACAATGCTTACTATTTTTGTAAAATGTGTTGATTTGGTTTCATTAAAAAAAAAAGACTTAATGCTTGGAACATTCTAAAATCTAAAATGCCTTATCTCAAGCTTAGCTAATTATTTTGACAGGGGTCTAAGTGATGTGTGCTTTTCCATGCAAATGAGTTTGTGGCAAGCAAGATGACTGTCATCTATATAAACACTCCATAACTAATTCTTATCTCCACAGAGAGATTAAGTAGTGAAAGTTAGCAATTAGAACTTAGCGACAGTGTTTTCCTCTGCAATTGATTAGTGTACAGAATGTTCATCAGGTAGAAGGGCTATAAACAGTTCCACCAATCATTTCCCTTTTGGAACCCCAGACCACCTTGTTTTCTATGTGTGTGTAACTGTATATTTTTTTCCTTGAACATTTGCTCTTTTGACACATTCTTCTCTTTACATCTCCAGGTAAGATTTACAACTTGATCCTCTATTTCTTATGATTTTTTTCTCCCTTCATTGTTTGCTGTTTGTTCTCCTATATCCTTAAATGATAGTGTTGCCAAAGCCTCAGTCCCTGGTTCTCAATGTCAGTTAGCAATACCATCATTCGCTCCCTAATCTATATTGTCTTAGAATCTTGATTTATCAATTTTCCTTAATTACGTATTCAAACATTTATTTTTAGTTTTACTTACTAATGTTTACTTTCTTTCTTATCCTTCCACAGCTACCCTGGTATATACATTCTTAAATTTGTGCCAAGAATTAGGAGTTTTCATTTATTTTCCTTTTTATCTCTACGCCTTTATTTTGAATCCATTTCATTCATCACTTCAAGGAAAGTTTTCAGAAACTCAACTACTTTCATCATATTACCTTTTAGCTCAAAATCATCAGTTGATACCATGTTTTTTCTGGATAAAATCCTGCCTATTTGAGGAGTTTGATAATATTCATAACCCTGCTAATTCATCTCTCTTATTTGACCATTGGTAGTCTCCAGCAAATTCTTCAAAAGTTAACCAAATTTGTTCCTTTTCACATTACTCAGACTATTTCCTATGCTTTCTTTGTCTACTTAATTTAACTGATTACAGCCTATCTTTCAGGGTCTAATTCAGGTCACACTTTGTTTCCACTCAAGTCCTATGATGTATTCCACATGGATTGAGGAGGATCAGCTATTTCTGTGATACTTTTCAGATACTTTATAGATACTTCTGAAATAAACTTTTAGATTTATGTTTTTTGCTTCACTATGTTGATGTCTGTTCGGTGTGTGTGTGTGTGTGTGTATGTACAGTTTTTGTTTATGTGAAGATTTATTCTATTTACTTACAAAATGACTTATGGAGATTAATTTTGAGAAAGCTTATATGAATTAGGAAAGTGTCTGGGAGAGAGTATAATTATAGCAGGAACCTACTTCACTTTGTGACGGTTGCTTTTATGTATCAAGTTGACTGGGCCATAGACTACCCAGACATTTGGTCGAACATTATTCTGTGTGTTTCTATCAGGGTGTTTGTAGATGAGGTTAACATTTAAATCAGCTGACTGAGTAAAGCAGCTTGCCTTCCCTAATGTGGGTGGGCCTCACCCAATCAGTTGGAGTGCTGAATAGAACAAAAAGAATTATCTTTCTCCAAGAAAGAGAATTTCTCATGCCTGACTTTAAACTGGAACCTTGGCTTTTAGCCATCTGCAGACCCAAACTGAAACATAGGTTCTTTCTGGATCTCAAGTCTGGTGGCCTTTGGTCAGAAACTATATAATCAGCTCTCCTGGTTCTCATGCTTTGGACTCAGACTGAAACTAAACAATTGGGTCTCCAGGATGTCCAGATTGCTGATCCACCTTCTAGGACTTGGGACTTGCCTGCATTTATAATCACAAGCCAATAATTCCCTATAATAATTTCTTCATGTATATGTAACTTAGTGGTTCTGTTTTTCTGGAGAAAAGGTTTATCTTGCCTGATAGGGGTTTGGGGTGATGGTGGGGTGACCTGGAGGTGACAGCCAAGAAAGAATTCCTGAAGATGTCTTTGATGCAAAAAGGTTATTTTATTAAAGCACGGGAACAGGACTTGTGGGCAGAAAGAGATGCATTGGAGCTGTGACTCCTAAGGTAACTGATTATATACCCTCAGGTTGGGAGGGGTTAGGGACAGCATAAGTCTCTAAGGTACTTTGGAAGCAAGGTTTCCAGGACCTTGAGGAGCTGGCTGCTGTTAGGAAAATGCCATTTATTACCGGTTAGTAAAACCTCAGTCATGAGACCCTTCAGATGTATATCAGGGGGCCATAAACTTGGAGTATGATTGCCAGCATATATCTTGGGGGAGTTGAGCTAAGGAAGTGTCCAAAGGAATTTCTATATGTTAAAGTAGACTCACAGGATCCTGAGAGCAGGGAGAGGTCAGGATAATGTTATGCCAAAATTCCCTTTTGTCCCTAGCAAAGTGTCATCATCCTGGCAGCTGAGCATCTAGAGGGAGGTCACTCTGCCTGTTTCAAGGGCTGTAGGCAATAAGGGAATTTAATTTTTCATTTGCCTTAATTTCCCATATCAGCATGGCAAGAACTTAAACCCCTTTCCTTTGTTCTCTGGCAGCCAGAAGTGTTTGAGTAATATTACACATATCCCACCTTGTGGGGGCAGGAGAGGGGTTACACTTAGCCTGTACTTTGCCCTCAGCTTGGCCCAAGCCCCCTCATCATTGCCTACTGCCTTTGAATAGCTAGTTACTAACCTGTAAATGGGGAAAAATGAAAATGAAAAAACAAACAAACCAAAAACAGGACACGGGGATAACCCACTGGGGTGAAATAGGCTCTAGGAAGACCAACCAATGTAGCAGCAAGTCCTAACCTTGTTTTGTCACTTACTGGCTGTATGACCATAAGTAAGTCACTCAAGATCATTGTTTGAGTTTTTTCATATGTAAAATGATAAATCTACCTTTTGATTCCCCAGTTTTGTTTTGTATAAAGAAGATATTTCATACGTAAATACGTTGATGACTGCTAAATATTAACAAGTAATAAGTATTATTGCTAAAACTATTTTTAAGATATTTCGCTCCTGGCACTACATAAAAATTAGGTTTCTCAAATTCCCCAATTGTCAAACATATCAATGGCATATCAGAATTCTGACAAAAGCACAGACATACGTCATTCCTATTTACCATGGTTACCAGAGGGGAAGTTGGAAAGATAATTCAAAGCCAAACTTTCTTGCAGCTGGATGGATTAACATAGTATCTCAAATAGCATTAGGTAAGTTCAGAACTATGCTGGGATAGATTGCATACGAGGAGACAGATCAACCAACCAATGTATTTTAGGTTAAAATTCTCACTAGGACCATAATTTAAACTAAAGCTTGGTGCTTAGAGGAAAACAAAACAAAACAAAAACTGAAAAATAAAAAACACACAAGGCATAGTACTGTAACTGTCCTTTCCTCGCAACAAAATTGAAAAGTATTAATGCATGCTAGTTTTAGTGTAATAATTACATGCACCAGATATTTTAAAGTATTCACAAAGCAACATATGGCTTAGCTGTTCAGCTGCAGTGAAAATGTGAATTTTTAAGAATAAAAATTAGTTTGAAAAGCAGCAGGCAACAGTAATCTCGAATCCCCTATATACCCGTAAAGTGGAGAAACCATCTGTACTGTGTGCAAGCTGATGACCTTGGATTAATTCTAGCAATGTCATTACCCAATTAGTTGAGGAAGGAAAGATACTTGGGAATTACAATTAGAGATCCATTAAAATTGTGCAGTGCTTTTATTCTCAAATATTTATTAAACTACATCTGTCTGATAATCATTATATGATAATTTTTTTCCATCTAAAAGAGATTCAAGTTTGCTAGGTAAAACAGTGAACCAGTCCTAGCTAATATAATTATACTTACTTGAGCGTACTTCAAGTATGTCTGTTCTTAGAAAATAAAATAAGGATATCTCCTTTTCATCTCATGACTCTGAGATGGTAATACCTCCATTTGTTAGAATAATCTCCTCAGTTATAGTGAACTATTTCTAACCAATAAAAATATAAATATGCATGCCAAATTATGTAGTAATGTCATATTTTTTTCTGTTTTACTTGTTCTTAGAGAGACCCTGCTGTGACCTTAGGGATCAGGTTAAATAAATTAATAATTCTTGGACACTAAGCACAGTTTTATTTTCACTTGTTGTTATTATTTTTAAATAGAAAATTTAATTTTTGAAGTGATCTTAAGACAGAAAGTTTCTATCCTCATCATTTAATTTGAGAAGCTATTGACAAACGTGATTCACTCAGAAAATCTTATATGTGGAGATAAATATATATTTGTGATATCTATGGATGCAATGTAGATGAATACATTAAAATTAACACAAATGCTAAGCAATGTTGATACTCTGATCAGAAAGACAATACTAAAATTAAAGTGTTAGAAATATTTTGATTTAACATACAAAAAATTGTATGACATTTAGGATTTTTATAGGAACATTTCACATTATGTTGTTAGAAGAGACAAATAATTGGCATTCATTATTTAATGCTCATATTTGGATCTACTTTATGATTACTTTTGGCTGAAGAGAAGGAGTGCCTTTAAAACAGAAGTATTCATGTATGCATTCATTCAAAAAGTATTTACTGAGTACCTACGTCACACAGATACAGCTGAGCACAACACAGAAGAGAAGAAACAAGGGAGGAGAACTGTGAAAGACTGGTCTTCCAGACAAATGAGGAAATATTTTAAAACACCAAGTGGTGTTAAGAGGCCTGGTAAAATGAACACTGAGGTTCTATTGTGGGACTTAATATGGAGAAGGTTATTGGTCATCTTGACAACCCCAATGTTCTGGGAACAAGCAGTGGCAAGTAATGACTGGAGAGAGCTCAAGAGAGAATTGAAGAACAGCAAGTAGAAACAATGAGTATTAAAAACTCTTTTGAAGATTTTATTTGGGAAGCCTAGATTTCAGCATATGAATTTTGGGGTACAGGAGGCACATTCAGTTCATAACAGTGACATGAGAAAGAAAGGACAGTGTCTGTAGAAAGATATGAGATCAAGGGAGAGTATCGGTTTTAAAATGGAAGATGCAGGAGCACCTGGGTGGCTCAGTCAGTTGAGTGTATGACTCTTGGTTTCAGCTTAGGTCATGATCTCATGGTTTGTGAGGTCAACGCCGCCCCCCTTCCCCCCCACCCCACCCTGCCCCACCTCTCTGCTGTCAGTGCAGAGCCTGCTTAAAATCCTCTGTCCCCATCTCTCTCTGCCCCTCCCCCACTCTCTCTCTCTCTCTCTCTCTCTCTCTCTCTCTCTCTCAAAAATAAACACTTAAAAAAATACTTTAAAAAACTAAATAAAATGAGCGATGTAAAGCATGATTTATCTTCAAGCTATGATCCAGATGTGCAGGCAAAGCAATGATAAAGTAGGAATCTCAAAATTTTAGGAGCAGTGTCCTTAAATTTTCTCTTAGGATCCCAGTCATACCTAGGGGTGATTGTCATTGCATTTGGAGTAGATAGAATATATGGGCACTTACTGGCTCATGACTAATTTGGTGTTTGGCCTGAAGAGGGAGATCTCCAATTTTTATGTTTGTTTCAAATAAAAATAATGGCATCATCTGAGAGTAAATGAGTAAGTGATTGAATGAATACTAAATTAGGGATAGAGGTAAAAAATAATGTAACAAATTCAGAAAATATAAATTAAAACACTATAAGGTAAACTAAGTACAAAGTGATAATAAATGCAAAGCAAGAATATTATCAGTTGAATTCAAATGTAGGGCTTCTATAAACATAATAGAGTTTCTTTGTATAGAATTCAAACCAATTTAAAGGTCAAATGACTAGTTTATTAGTCTATGATAGACAATGATAATCACAATGTTCACAATGCTGATTGACCCTGACACACTAAAAGATTCTCAAGAACTTTCTGAGTCAATAAGGATAGTTCTGTATAATTTAACTACTGTGTATTTTATTACATTTTTTAAATTTGCTAAATCCAGGACTACCAATGCTTACTATTCAAGGCTGTAGAAAGTTCCCTCTGGGAGTGTTAGTATTCAGAAATAAGGCTTAATCATACCAATTAATTTTTAGTTGACTCCCAGGAAAAAGGTGAATCTCAAACAAGGCAAGAATTTCAATTCACTCAGTTTACATTATAATTATAAATCACATTTAAAAATATATTGTCCTTTGAAAAAAGGAATTTTTGTCATTTAAAACAAAAAGAAATACAGAAAAAAAGGAAGAAAAAATACCCTGAGCCTTCACAAGAGGACAATTTTGTCAACATATTGGTGTAAAAGTAATGTTGGAATGTATTTCCTGTGTAAGGCTTATCTTGCTCCTATGATTAATTTCTGTTAAATTAGCATGATATTTGGTAGGACTCAGTAATTCTTGAAATGTTCCGCATACCAGTGACCACTCACTATATTAAATTTTCTACGCCTAACAAAGAAAGATCCTCTTGGCTGTGACCTTGCTGAAGACTCAAACTTTTGAGCATGTAGCAACTGGGTGATTTACAGCAAAATGATCACTAATGAAGAACAAAAAATAGAAAAGCATAACTCAAAATTAAACACCTATGATTTTATAAGAGACATTGTAATGCTTATGTTATGTAAGGTCTTTTAATTAGAGTATGGTACAGTGGAATGAATACCAAACTGCGTTTGAATATTGATTCTGCCACTAACTAATTCTATGACCTTGAATGAATCATTTAATCTCTCTTAAAATAAGTTCCATCATATTAAAAAAATAATATCTACCTCATAATATGCATAGAGATAATAAATGAAATCTTGTCTCTTGTGTGCAACTGTGCCTGACATGCATTAGTTCCTTTGATTTTTTTTTTCCACTGAGGTAAGATTTACATGTGATGAAATAGATAAATCTTAAATATACAGTATAATACATTTTGATAATTTTATACAAACCTCCCAAATTAAATACAGAATACTCCCATTAGTGTAGAAATATTCCTCATGCATTTTCCAGTCAATACCCACCTACATGTGCAAACATTACTTTTATTTAATTTTTATCACCATAGATTATTTACATTTTTGCTTCATATATGTCAAATTTCTGTTACTAGATGAGACTTACTTAGCATAGTTTTGTTCTGTTAACTGACCCTTTATTCACATTAATGTCCTTCTTTTTCCCTAATAGTATTCCTCATTCTAAACTCCAAGCACTCTAGCTTTCATTTTCTTTTTGAAGTTTATTTATTTATTTTGAGAGAGAAACAGAGAGAGTATGTGATCAGGGGAGGGGCACAGAGAGAGGGAGAGGGAGAGAATCCCAAGCAGGCTCCAGAATACTCGTGCAGAGACCAACACAGGGCTTGAACCCATGAATGGAGAGATCATGACCTGAGCTGAAACCAAGAGCTGGAAGCTCTTGGAGACAATTGTTCCTTTTTTAATTCAGTCTGACAATCTGCCTTTTGTTCAATTCATTTAAATTTATTGTAATTATTTTTGTGGTTGCATTTAGCTCTACTAGTCTATACTTCTTTGTTATTTGTCCTGCTTTCTGTTCCTCACTTACTGCCTTTTATGTGGTAATCAAATATTATTTTTAGTCCATTTTATTCCCTCTATTGCCTTTTAATTCTGATTTTTGTAGTTAGTGGTATTTTAGGGATTATAATACATATTCATAATTTATTACAGTTTGACCAGAGCTAATGTATAATGAATGTAAAATACAAGACTCATGCAATATCTCCAACTTTTGTAATACCATTTACATACACACACATGCACACACACAGACACACATACACACCAATATGGCAAACCCTATATTAGGATGTTAGAATTTTAAATTATTAGATACTTTTTTAAAGTACAGGGAATAAAAATAAAGATAGTCTTTTATATACTTTATATATTTGTCCACGTATTTTCTATTTAAGTTTTTCATTCCTTCTTGTAGAGCTATGATTCTATTTTACATCATTTCCCTTAAGTCTAAGAACTTCATTTAGCATTTTTTGTAGTTTAGGCCTTCTGAGAATAGATTCTCTCAGCACCTGTTTATCCGATAATATCTCAGTTTTTATTTTTTTTAGTGTTTTATTTACTTTTGAGAGAGAAAGAGAGAGATGGAGAGAGAGGGAGACACAGAATCTGAAGGAGGCTCTGAGCTGTCAGCACAGAGCCCAATGCAGGGCTTGAACTCACAGACTGTGGGATCATGATCTGAGCTAAAATTGGGCGCTCAACCAACTGAGCCACACAGGTGCCCCAATATCTCAATTTTTAAATCTGTATTTGAAATATATTTAAGCCAGATAGATACTTATAGGTTGATAGATATTTTTTCTTTTAAGAAATTAAAGATATCATACCATTCATTATCTTCTTTCCTTCACATTCTATGATCAGAATTTAACCAGCACTATTATCAATGCTCTTTTTATAAAATCTATTTTATTGTTGTTGTTGTTAGTATTTTTCAAGATTTTTCTCATATTTGGTTTTTCTGTACTTTGTGATGGGACTAGATGTGGGATTTTTCATATTTATAAAGCTTAGAGTTCTCTGAGCTTCTTAGAACTATAAGTTATAAATTCTTTCAATATTTCTACAAAAATTATTTTTAATTTTTCTTCTCTCCCCTCTCCTTCTGGATACACTATTATATACGTATATATGCCATATATACATATACATATTTGTATATGTATATATTGTATAATATGTATATATGTATAATATGTATATATTGTATATATGTATTTATATTGTATAATATGTATATTTATATTGTAATATATACATTATATTTATATTATATATATATATGTTTTTTGAAATTTTTTCAATTTTGTTTATCACTGTTTTGTACATTAGATTAATTCCCTTCTATTATGTTTGGGTTCTCTGTCTCTGTCCTGTCTCTCTCTTTCTTTGCATACTTTAATATTCTCTGAAGACTGAATTTTTTTTTTCAACGTTTATTTATTTTTGGGACAGAGAGAGACAGAGCATAAACGGGGGAGGGGCAGAGAGAGAGAGGGAGACACAGAATCGGAAACAGGCTCCAGGCTCTGAGCCATCAGCCCAGAGCCAGACGCCGGGCTCGAACTCACGGACCGCGAGATCGTGACCTGGCTGAAGTCGGACCCTTAACCGACTGCGCCACCCAGGCGCCCCTGAAGACTGAATTTTTAAATTCACACATTATACTTATGGCTCTGGGATTTCTATTTGTTTCTTTTATGGTTTCCATTTATCTGTGAAGTTTTCCATTAGTCTCATTATCATGACCAGATTTTCCTTTAATTCTTTGAACATTTTACATTAGCTGCTTTGAAGTTCTTATTAATCTAATCTCTGTTTTATCTAAATTTATGTTTTTGTTTGCTGCTTCTCTTGACTATGGGCTCAATATTTCTGTTTATGTTTATTAATTTTACTGTAATTTATTAATGCATCTATTTACTTTAAGTTTTATTTTTATTTGTCTCAAGAGAGATAGAGAGCAAGTGGGGGAGGGGCAGAGAAAAGGAGACAAAATCCTAAGTAAGCTCTGCACTGAACAGGGCTTGAACTCAGGAACTGGGAGACCACCACCTGAACCAAAGTCAAGAATGGATGCTTGACTGACTGAGCCACCCAGGCACCCCTGGATGATTTATTTTACAGACATTAGTTCTTATTATTCCTTTGAATAATACCCTACCCTAGATGATAGGTAAGTACCTGGATGACTAATTTATAATCCTGAAGTCTTTGTTGTAAGCTTCCTTAGGTGATCTATATTTATTTTGCCTTTAATCCCAGAATTAATTCCGTAGACCTGAGAAACAGGAATGGTCAGTCTTAGACTTCAATGGAAAACCCAATGTGTTTATGGAACATTCAGAATGTACTGATTTCTCTCTCTCTTATGCTGTTAGCAACATGTTGCTTTCTGTTGGGCTCCTTCAAATCTCTTTCATAAATGCAGTTTCTGGACATTTTACATATAAGATTTGGGGTTTCCCTAGTGTTTCCTACTGTATGCCCTTCTTTTTCAGTTTTTTTTCCTTTAAATCCCCACAATCTGGCAGCCCCCAACTCTGTCTTATGACACTGCAACCTAATAATTCTGTGGGCTTTTTTTCAGAAGTTTTAGCTACTCTTTGACCTTCAGATGTAGCGATCCCCCTCAGGAGAAAATCTGTATAAACATGGATTTAATCCAGTACGGTTTCTTTCTTTCAGTAGTTGAATTCTTTCCAGTTTCTGTCTGATTTTGATCACTCTGAAGTGCCTTTTATTCTTTGTCCAGAGATTACACTTGTTATCTGTATGAAACTAAGTCCAGTAAAAGCTATTCCACCAATACCAGTCTTTCTTTCTTTATTATGATAATAGTAGTATCTGTAATTGTCATTAGTATTTACTAGTGCATGCTAAAGTTTGAAGATTGGATGTAGAAACTAGCATATGTTATATGGATAAATATTTTTTTAAATAAGGTGTTGCCTGACATGCATTGAGATATTTTAGATTGTATTAAATATGATAGGTAGCCTAAGATAAACGATTATTTAGGTAATATTAGGTTTACGAATACGAATAAAGTCCCACAGTCAAGTATACCATTAGGAGAAACTAGTGATTTATAATTGGGTTGATTTTTCTTTTCAGTATTCATTTGTAAAAGTTAAAATAAACTATAACCATTTAAATCATATTATCAATTACAACATGAAGTAAACTTTGAGAACTCATAAAATGTGAGATAGATATTGTCTCTGATTATGTAGGCTAAGCAAAATAAAGCTAGATGAAGGAAATGAAATATGTCACTAAAAGTACAAGGTGATAAACAACAGTCTTGAGACCTCAGAAACCTTCAAAAAAGGAGAATTTCAAAGTTAGAATTGTGTAGAAATTTTGAAGTGGACTATATTTGTTAGCTTGAAGTATTCCTTATAGGCATTAGTGGAAGTAATTCAGATGATTTTTGAATTTTATTTTCCTACATTTTTTTAACCTAGACAACTTAGCCCTAGAGTTTTAGGCTAAATTTATTTTTATCTTCTGAGATTCCAGGTTTTCCTTTCAGCACTTCCTGATATTTCTTTATTCCTGTACTCAAAATTCTTCCATGTCTACCACTACTAGGCATAGGCTATTCTCAGATTGCATTTGCTGGCCTTCTGGAATACATCTTCTCTTCACTGTGAGCTAAGCAAATTGATCAAAGTTCCTAGCCTCACTGGCAGGATCAACTATATAATATTGGTTTTCTTATTTAAAAAAAATAAAGTTGCAAGTCTCAGAACTGTACCTTCATAGTTTGTTGTTGAATGAGAATGTCGAATGAGTCGTTCTAATCTTGCACATCATGTCTATAGCATTGCACTATTATATCAATACTCACCGCCCGCCAACCTTGGAAACGTGAGAACCTCACAGCAAGCGATGTTTATCCTACACTGCTGTGAAGTCACTCTTTACCCAAAGCTTCTATTATGGCACACCAAATTGTAAGTATAAAATATAACTCTTCCATCGTTTTGCCTCTATGTTGTGTCTACTTTGCCATTTTGACAGCCAAGAGCCCCACAGAAGATTTAAAAGGCAGAATTTCAAAAGATTTTTGAGGAAATATGTCCCCCTTTCCTTTCTCTAGGCAACTTTTATCACACGCCTGGGCTTTGGACAGTTTTTTCTGTGAATCTTTGGCATACATTTTCTTCTGAGTTGTACTCGGCCAAATGCTGTCATTTGACTCTTGTATACTAAGCTAAGAAGAGTTCCTGGCTCCTTCTGGTCTAGTATTAACCTTTTATTACTTAAACACTCACATGTCTGAGTATAGCAGCCAAAGTTTATTGCTATTATATTTCCAGATCACACGTGTATTTAATTTTCCATCAAATAGCTGTAATTAGAGCATAAAAAAGAAGATACTGGGGATGTTTTCAGAGTTAGTGTTGGACTAGCAACGATTTCTTGGAAGAAAAGTAAACAGTTTGAACATTGGGTGCGTTTTTGTTTGTTTGTTTATTTTTTTGTTTTTTTGCATCTTGAAATTTATTGAAAAAAACCTACATGGAACTAAGTCTAGATTATTATTCAACAAACATACATTTCAGGTCCACAATGTGTCAGGCACTCTAGGAGATGCTGAATAAAAAAAAACAAAAAAAAAAAACAAACAAAAAAAAACAACAAAAAAACAGAAGAGAACATATCTGCAGCATACTTGCAAATAGGAATTTCTAATATAATTTAGAAGTTTGAGTCATAGGATGAAAAAAATCCTTTACTGTTATTCTGACTATACACATCCAATCCCTTTGTTCCTTAAGGATCTTTTCCCAGAGCACCACAGCTGAAGATTCCAAAGTATAAAACACCTACCAGCCACATTTAGCCTTTCGACTTGTCAAAGGATATGCTGCTTGCTCTTGGATTTTACATCTTGGAATGTCATATTTCTAAATTCACTTTATCCATTTTTCCTAAGTTAGTTTTTCCTAGTGTCTTTTAAAGCTCTTTTGTCTTTCACCTTTACAGCAGAGGGAGTCATAAGGTGAGGGGTATAGTGAATATAATAAGCCTGAAATTGGGGAACTTAAGTTATGTCATTTTTCTACAGCAAGTTATCCGGGAACAGTAAATTCCTCAATAAAATCCTTCAACTTTGAATCAGAACACAAAGAAACTGAGAATTAAAAAAAAAAGAAAGAAAGAAAACAAAAAAGACAACAAAACAAGCACTGTGTCCCCAAAAGGCAAAACAAAACAGAAAACCAAACAGATTGAAAAATCACTGTGACCAAACTAGAGGAACAAAAACTAAATTTAATCCTATGAAATTATCAGTACTATTTTTCTTAATGTATGTCAAAAACAATTTCTTTTCTTTCAGAATAAATACATTAGCTATGCAACCCATTACTTTAACAATTTGAAAGCAGCTCACAATAGATAAGGAGATGGAAATGGGAGGATAATCTCATCCAGAGAAGAAATCCACAGTGTAACTCGTCTAATTTCACATAATACTTCGTGGAAAAGACACACCAGAAGAATCATAATCATATCACTGCCCCTTTACTTTGGCCTGTACTTTACATAAACCTTAACAAATTGATTTTTCTACCATCAGAGCAAGGCTTATAACAGATAATTTTATGGTGTAGGTTTTATTAATGTTCTTAAAATTAGAATTAAACAAGAGTTGACTAGAATTGGGTTTGTGCACAACAGTGTTCTTAGGAAATAAATGTTATTTTTTATCTCTCTATCTTCATCAATTAAAAGGAAAAAAAGAAAAAAAAAAAAAGAAAAAAGAATCCAGAAGAGACAGAAAGTCTTTGGAGCAATGATACTCAAAACTTTTGCTTTAAGGACCCTTTTATAATCTTAACTTTGAGTACCTCACAAAGCTTTTATTTACATGAGTTATGTCCACCATTATTTATTGTGTTGGAAATTAGAACCAAATTTTAAACTATGGATAATAGTAAGTCCATTATGATAGCATAAAATTATACTTTAAATAAAGTAATTGCAATTTTCAAAATAAAAAAATTACTGATAAAATCATTTAAAAATATTTCTGCAAATATGGAGTGCCTGGGTGGCTCAGTCAGTTGGGTGTCCAACTTCAGCTCAGGTCATGAGCTCGCAATTCGTGTGTTCAAGCCCCACATCAGACTCTGTGCTGACAGCTTGGAGCCTGGAGCCTGCTTCAAGTTCTGTGTCTCCCTCTCTCTCTGCTCCTCCCCTGCTCATGCTCTGTCTTCCTCTGTCTCTCAAAAATAAATAAATGTTTAAATTTTTAAAAATATTTTTTGCAAATCTCTTTAATGTCTGGTACACAAGATAAAAGAAAATTTTTTTCTGTCTCAATTCAACCTGCTGCAATATGTTATTTTGGTTGCAGAACATGAAGAAAATCTGGACTTATACAGATATGTAGTTGGAAAGGGAAAACATATTTCAATATGTTCTTTTCAGGTATTTTGGAATACTCTTCTTTGATTCTACCTCAAAAGTCAACATGTAGTAATTTCTTTAAGGTCTATTGCTATACAGAATGGTAAACAGCAACGCAAGGCACCTGGGTGGTTCAGTTGGTTAAGCCTCTGACTCTTGGTTTCAGCTCAGGTCACGATTTCGGGGTTCGTGAGTTTAAGCCTCACATCGGACTCTCCACTGATAGTGGGGAGCCTGCTTAGGATTCTCTCTCTCCCTCTTTCTGCCCCTTCCCCACTGGCACTGTCTCTGTGTCTCTCAAATAAATAAAC
Organism: Herpailurus yagouaroundi; assembly: GCF_014898765.1. Taxonomy (NCBI): domain Eukaryota; kingdom Metazoa; phylum Chordata; class Mammalia; order Carnivora; family Felidae; genus Herpailurus; species Herpailurus yagouaroundi. The sequence continues at coordinate 117,478,566 of NW_024412376.1, read as the reverse complement.
TTAAAAAAGAGAAAGAATGTTAAAAAATATCAATGAACTTTTATACATTGTTACCTTAGAGTCCATTGTCTAGTTTGCATTTTTATTGCCTCATTTCCAAGTGGATTATTTGTGACATCATATTTTGGTCACTTGCAAAATATATAGTCACTGAATTAATGAAAATCTTCCAAATGTTGGCACATTTCGTTGTATAAATCAAATATCAAAATGTCACTATTAATATTCCATGAATACTACAATTAATATTATCTCTCTATTATTCAGGAAATTCTTTATCTATTGGGAACATTTAAGCTAATGGGAGTGGGTAGACATTTTCCAAATTCAACTTTTGCTTGAAGTCTTGGCAACATACCCATCAGTTCTTTTCCTTGACGTGGCAGCTTCATTTTACTCATTTTCAAGAAAATGTCTGCCAAAAACCCAAGCCTAAATAGACATAGTTTGTGTGTCAGTCATCCTTTCAAAAAACAATGTGTTTCATGAAAAAATGGCTTGCTTTTGGCTCAGACACATAAGCACACATATTTTCATACTAGTTTCCTGTGAGACAACCATTGTACTTTATTATATAGCAGGAAGTTTTGTGGATACTTCTCATATCATTGTACAGAAAGTTAAAAAATGTGTACTCAAGGGTTGAGATTTAATAAAATAAGTATATTTACTCCTTCTTCAAGGACATTCTTAGTTACAATTTGCATTATCTTTCATCACTAGTGCATGGTATTGAAGAAGGTATGACTACTCATATCACTCATACAGTTTTGAGTCATTGTTTTGATTTGTGCTGAGATCCCACCAATTGCACCCACTTTTGCTTTCCCATTATCACTGTAATGTCAACACATTGAAATGACAAATGTCTTAGTATTATTATGTATTGTTACTATCATTAGTTTTGATCTTATCCACTCCCTGAAAAAGTCTCAGAAATTACTAAGAGTCCTGAACCACACTTTGGCATCTGCTGGACTAGAGCAGGAAAACAGAAAAATAGACAGTTGAATCATCTTTTTATTCTGAAAACCAGTGTTGAAAGCTCTGAGAATAATTGGGGCATGTAAGGTTAAAAGGCATGTGCTTTGGATTTGGTATCCTTCTACCCAATAAAGAAACCAGTTCTATAAATTCCTGGAATTAGAAGTGTCAACATGGCATGAACCTACTTCCTGAACAGCCTGAGCTCTTTCTGAAACATTTTTTTTTCATGAATCATCCTCAGTAAGAATTATTCTAACAGTAAGTACAGACTCAGTTAACCTGTATCCATACAGATAAAGATCTACTTTTCCTTCTGGGGAGTTCTCTCAGAGAACTTGGGAGTCCTCTGAAGTCACTCTTTCTGATTGCTAAGTATCTAGGAAAGTTAAAGGCAAATATCTTAACCAGGATTTATGTGAAAGACATTAAAGTGCTGTAATAGGCAATGACCAAAATTAAACTCTCTATGTGCCTTAGTGTTGTTTTATTATCAGAACAGTGATCATGCATGCCAGTATGCTTAGGAAATCTGGTTTATGTCTTCTTATATCTCTTTTCATTCTCAGGGGTGTCCCAGAGTATATGAGATCCCTGAAAGTAGTTCATACATGGTCAAGGCTTTAGAATCTTCTTTTTCCCATCATGTGGGAAGTTAATTTCGGTAGAATTTATGATAGGCCAACTGTCATAACCACAAATAATATCAGAATCATAGTTTCTGAAATAAATGGCGGAGAAAAAGACATATTTCTTTTAATACTGTGTAGTTTTCCTAATAAATTAAACTTGGCATAATTTTCAATAGGGAGAACATGCAAAGTTGATCAGGAAAATTTTAGTGAAGAGAAAGTGATAAAGTGGTTATATATATTGAATCATCAGAACACAGCAGAAAATATTGGTCAGCTATTACTATAAAAATGTTGTGAAACAAACTATCCCAATATTCAGTGGCTAATAAAAACATGTACTTATTTCTGTTGCTCAGAGTTTTGTGGGTCAGCAGGGTTACCTCTGCTCTAATCTGGGGATCTACTGAGTTTATTTACAGGTTAAAGATTGGATCAAACAGTTCCACATGTTTCTTATTCTGCTTTGACCAGTGGTTACCTGGGACATGTTCTTCTCATGAGTTATGGCAGGAATCTAAGAACCAAGCCAAATCAAGCTAGTACAGTTTAGTCCTCCGCTTGTAACACATCCCCGAAAGTTTACTGGCCAAGTAAGTTATGTGAGCAAATCTTACTTCACTGGGTCAGAAAGGTATTATGTAATCTACAATGAAATAGTCCTGCAAAATTACATGGTAAAGACTGTGGATATATACTCTCAGTACAGGAAGTTGAAGAAACTAGAATGCCCCCATTAACCCAAAGTAAATGAGGAGAATTGAGGAGTATAGTCATTTGGCTGTCTCATAAGTATTGAGGTTTGCAGGCTCCAAAATGACATGGCACCAAGGGCTGAGGAAAAGTGTTCCTAGCCCTTTGTTATGGGTCAAATTCTTCCCTCCAGAAGATATATTGAAATCCTAATCCCAGTACCTGAGAATGTGATCTTACTGGGAAATTGGGTCTTTGTAAATGTTACTAAGTTAAGATGAAGCCATTGGGGTGCGCCCTAACCCAGTATGACTGGTGTCATTATTAGAAGTGGAAATTCCATGTGGAAACAGAGAAAAAGAGGGGAGAATGCCATGTGACGTAGAGGTAGATATTGAAATGCTGTAGGGGAAAAAGCCAACGAATGCTGAGTTGTTGCAAATCACCAGAAGCTAGGAAGAGGCAAGAAAGGATTCTTCCCCACAGGTTTCAGAGGGAGCATAACCTTGACAACACCTTGATTTTGGACTTCAAGACTCCAGAAACATGAGACAACAAATTTCTGTTGTTTTAAGCCCCCGTTTATTTCCTGGGAAATTAAAGTAACCAGTAAAAACCAGCTGCCCTGACATAGCCTGATGAGATAAATATACTGTGCAGGCTTAGAGAGAGTCTCCCTATGATGCTGTTCAGGTAAAATAAAGAAAGAACAAATCTGGACCTCAGAGAACTTGGAGTGAGTCAGAGATAAGCAGCAATGGATTAAGATGGCCTGGCATGGTAAAAGACTACTTGAACTGACAGGACTGGCTTAAATCAAAAAGATCTCCTTGACCTTGAATGCAGCAGGGTATTACTGGTAACTGAATTAACTCGAATTCGCGGCAGAGTAGCAAAAGTGATGAGTAGAATTTGTCTGTGATATAGGAAACTTACATCAAATTCCAGTGGAGTTTGGTAACAATCATTGTTAAAAGTGCTACAAGAGGTGTTAATAGAAATTATCCAAGTCCTGCTTTCTCCTTCTACCTCTCAGTAGTTGCCAGGTGGCCAGAGGAACTATGAATAGCTAGTGTCTCTTAATGCAGAACTTTTTAGAGTTAGTTTTTCTTTTTTGACAGATTTTATCTTCTCCACACTCTCTTGTTTGTATTTATCTTGATAATGGATACAAGACATAACTTTCACATGTATATTATTCCTACTGATTTGCATGAAGACTCATTAAAAATCTGATCTTCAGTTTTTTGGTTCAGAGTTTATTCTGTATTTCTGCTACTTTGTGAAAGGTGGGTCTGTGATGGTACCACTTACCAAATTTCTTTCAGAGAATGCTATTCAAAAAATGATTTCCTGAAGGAGACTTCTTCTAGAAATGATATTCTAAATTAAGGCAGGAAACTCTTAAGAAAAATGTATCCATAAGGATAACAATATTTTCACACTGCCTCTTTGGTTCAGTATTGGAACATTTGTTGAGATTTCCAATCAAGATCCAGAGGTATTTCTTATTTAAATGTTCACATTTAAATTAATATAATTCTAAAGAAGAATAACCTAAACTATGTTACACTTTTTCATTTTTTCTATTATTTCTATTATTAGCATAGGTTAATAGTAGTCATAACTGGAATGTTAAAGTTCAATGGAAAGAAGAGTGGCAAACGTATGATGTTTAGAAAAGGCACTAAAAAAAAACCCAGATATCAATCAAGAATGACTTAAAGATGGTTCTCTACTATAGAGACTTTTTTTCTGTTAAATTCAACCCACATATCCTCTAATTTTGGGGAAAATTACCTCAGATTGACAAAAGACTTTCATTGCATTATCTCATTTGATCCTGCAAAAACCGTGAAGAGAGAGAAAGATAATATCCCTAATTTTGGAGAATAAATTAAGGTGCAAGGAGTCTAGGACACCTTGTGGGATAGGCAGCTAATGACAGAATTGGGATTAGAATTCATGTTTTTTTAAATGTTTATTTAGTTTTGAGAGAGAGAGAGAGAGAGAGAGAGGAGCAGGCAGAGAGAGAGAGAGAGAGGGAGACACAGAATCTGAAGCAGGCTCCAGGCTCTGAGCTGTCAGCACAGAGCCTGATGTGGGTCTTGGACTGGTGAATTGGGAGATCATGACCTGAACCAAAATTGGACGCTTAACAGACTAAGTCACCCAGGTGTCCCACAATTTGTGTTTTATTCACTTATTTTTTATCCATTTATTCAGTGGATACATTTAACATGGACTACCATGTTCCTACCCCATTTGTAATGTCTTCTACTTTAGATGGAGATAAATATTTTGTTTAGGAGTATGGACTGAGATATATGGAATTTCTAGAATGGGAAAATATTGCTTTTTATCAATAAATCTCCAGTTAAAGAGTGGGAATGAGACAGCAGAGAAGGATTTGGAGAGAGAGAGGTAGAGATAAGTTTAGAGATAGAGAGAGAGATGGAGATGGAAATGGAGATGGAGATGTGAGAGAGAAACAGAGGGAGGGAGACAGAGAGAGAGAGAGAAAGAGAGAGAGAGAAAACCCAAAGAAGTTACATGAGGGACACCTGGGTGACTCAGTCGGTTAAGCATCTGACTCTTGGTTTCAGCTCAGGTCATGATCTCATGGTTCATGGGTTCAAGCCCTAGGTCGGACTCTGCTGACAGCTCAGAGCCTGGAGCCTGCTTCAGATTCTGTGTCTCCCTCTCTTTTTCTGCTCCTCCCCCACTTGTACTCTGTCTCTCTCTCAAAAATAGATAAGCATTAAAAAAAAAAGTTACATGAGATCATTTGAGTCTTACTTGAGGAAAGAAACACTTCTACAGCAAGAACCAATAATCATTACCACATCATTGTTATCCAGTGAAAAGGATAGTTTAAAAAAAAAGACATAAAAAGGACAAGAAAAAAATTGTAAGAAGTCTGTCCTATATTTCTCACCCTCTCTCTTTCTTCATCCATATTTGTTAATATTTTTTATATGTCTTCCAGTTCCCTTATCCTTTTTTTATGTCTTATCTCATGTTGAAATAATCCATAGAGCTATTTATTTTGCTAAAAGTTATTTTATCTTTCAGCTCTTTACCATTTATGATTTCTAATTCCCTGTTGAAATTCTTTATTTTTTTTAAAGTTTACTTATTTTGAGAAAGAGAGAGAACACAAGCAGGTGAGGGTTAGAGAGAGAGGGAGGGAATATCCCAAGCAGGCCCTACACTGTTGGAGTGGAGCCTGATGTGGGGCTTGAACCCACAAACTGTGAGATCATGACCTAAGCCAAAACCAAGATTCAGACACTCAACTGACTGAGCCATCCAGGCACCCCTGATTTTCTGGTGAAATTCTTAATCATGTATTTTAATTCTATGACCACATTTAGCATATTTTTAGAATTCCATCTAGTAAATTCATTAGCTGAGTCATCTGTGTACTGTTTGTATTATTTGTTTTATCATTTTCATGTCTATTTGGAAGTCTGATTGTTTTTAATTAAAAATAAGTCATTATATATAAAAATTGAAGACATTTTTGAGGCCAAGGATAATAGTATACTCTTCTACTAAAGATTTGTGTTTGTTTCTGAGAAGTAAGTAGCTAAGGGAAACAGAATCACTATTTTCTAATTTCAGTGTAGCTTTTCTCTTGTCTCTAGATTAATCTCTAGAGGAACTGTATCCATTTTATCCTATTCTTTGGTATCTAACCCTAATGAGGATGTGTGTATGGTGGGTAATCAGAACCCCCCCACATATCAGCAAGTCCCAGGGTCAAATTTACTTAGTGTACCATCCAAATGGGTGCTCTTAAGTCTTGAAGCTATCCCTTCTATAGTCCATTATGCCCTTAGGGGATAAGTAGCGAAAAATACTAGGTTCTCCTCTCTGCATTTCTTTATTTTTCTGGATCTTGACCCTATAATTTTTCACTTTTTAAAAAATGTTTATTTATTTTTGAGAGAGAGAGAGAGAGAGAGAGCAGGGGAGGGGCAGAGAAAAAGGGGGACAAAGGATCTGAAGCAGGTTTTGTGCTTATAGCAGACAGCCCGATGCGGAGTTCAAATCCACAAACTGTGAGATCATGACCTGAGCTGAAGCCGATGCTTAAATGACTGAGCCACCCAGGCACCCTAATTTTTCACTTAAAAAAATCTTCCTAAAACCTTCAAGAAAATAAATCTTTTCCTTGTATATTCTAATTGTCTCAGTAAGAATATTGGTACAAATTTCCTAGTTTGCCTTATTATAGAAAATAGTCTTACTGTTTTAAATCTCCCTTTATCAGTGACTCACTAAAAAGTCAAATATAAGGTTTTATGAGTACAATTCTAACCAAATGACAGTATTGCACAGATAAATATTCTTCTTAAGTACCTACTTTTGGACAGTAATGCATTATAGCTTTTGGGTGCAGAAACAATGAAATTTGATGACAGATTGAGTGTTTTTGTGGGACTTTGGATAAAAGTGATAAAAATGTGTTATGTGACAGTGGACATTTAACATGTACCATAGGTTGACTATATTGTTTCCTATATCAAGAATAGTCTCCGATTTTTATGTCTTATGAACTTTAAGTTTTATCTCACCCAACACTTACATAAAAGAGTCCTCAAACATATTATGTAGAAATAGTATCTTCATTGTTTACTACACATTTCTTTGTTTTTAATTGTCTCTTAGTTACTTTGAAGCATTTATCCTACTCTATTATAATTCGATAAAAACTTGTCTTAAGACAAGGAAATATATCATATTCATATTTATGTTCACATTGCTTAGCAAAGCTCTAATCTTAAGTTTGTTAAATGAATAAATGAATGATGAATAGATATACACAAGAAGACTGAGATGGTGTGCTGATTGCTCTAATCTCATAATCAGAGTTGTAAGATCAAAGTAATTCATACACTTCTGCTCTGATTTCTTTTTCTTTTTCTTTTCTTTTCTTTTTTTTTTTTAAAAAAAGGTACTGTCATCTTTTGTGGGAAATAAGGTTAGGAATTTCCTGAGCCTGCACTGATGGGTTAAAAAGGCATAAAGAATTATAAAGCCATAGGATGCTCACAACCAAGTTTGGGTAAACAAGATTAGGTGAATAAGGGTAGAGAAGGGGGCAAAGGCCCCCAGGATAGGGGGGAGCAAAGGCCACCAGAATAGAGAGGGCGGGGCAAAGGCCCCAATACAAAGGTATATGAGGTAAGCAAGATTAGGTATTCAAGTTAGAAACACCCCCCACCTCCTTCAATTTAGTACTATAGCAGAAAGATGCTTTCACAGGAAGGAAGGACCAAATTAGGTAGGCAGGTAAGTAGGGCTATAGACCGCTGCAGGGTGAAGTTGCCCAGAGTGGAGCTGATTAACAAAAGGAATGTGCCTTGTTGACCCTAAGGTTACTTGCTCTGTCTTTCTTGTCCCCTAGACCAATTTAGGTAAACAGAGTTGGTGCCTCATGTCCACTGTAAACAACCTTCTGCCCAGCTGCCCAGCGTCAGGATTTTGTTTTGTATTAACCCAAATCCCTAAACCCAAATATCTTCAAGACCCCCTTTCCGTCACATCCATGAGTTAGTGTTCAAAGTTTTATTGTCTCTTTGTGCAACACATTCATCACCATGTTTGTAAGCCTTAATATATATGGAGCAAGGACCCTTAATCAGGGCTTTTGTCTTTTCCTGGACATTAGCCATCTCTTGTATTTTAATCCTGCACCCACTTTCTTGCAAGACAAGAAAGAACTTTAGATTCAGTCTATAACAATATTTTTCTGGCTAAACATATAAATAATAGACATTTTTGTTCAATAGTTTTTTTTAGAGGAGATTTGTCCCCAGTCACATATCATATTAGAAGTGTGTGTTGTTTTTTTTCTTTCTGGTCTCTGTTAGACTAATCAGAGATTTGTAACTCTTGTTCTTATTTTGATAAGTATTCCTAATAATCAAAGAAAAGTCTCACATAGGAAAAATGGTAAATTTAGCAATAACATACACACTGTGTTATATATTTTTATGCAGTTGATAAAAACATGAATTTTGAAATCAGATAGATATGGGTTCATATTTTAACTTTGTACATTCCTTTTTAAACTTGTTTTTATTTGAGGATAGTTGACACAATGTTATATTAGTATCAGATGTTAATCATAGTGATTCAATTTCTTTATATGCTATTCTCACCACAAGCGTAGCCATCTGTCACTATAGAATTCTACTACAATACCATTGACTATATTTTCTACACTTTGCATTTTATTTATTTGACCATGACTTATTTATGCCATAACTGGAAGACTGTATCTCCTACTCTCCTTCACTGATTTTCCCCATGCTCCTACCCCTTTCTCTCTGGTAACCATCAGTTTGTTCTCTATATTTGTAAGTCTAATTCTGCTTTTTGTGTATTTGTTTTGTCTTTTAGATTCCTCATATGAGTGAAATCATAGTGTAATTGCCTTTCTCAGTTTGAATTATTTAACTTAGCATAATACCCTCTAGGTCCATCCATGTCATCACAAATGGCAAGATTTCATCCCTTTTTTATGGCTGCATAAGATTCCACAGTATATATGTGTGTATAACATACCCACATCTTCCTTATCCATTCACCTGCCAATGAACATTTATTTAGGTTGCTTCCATATCTTGGTTATCATAAATAATGCTGCAATAAACATAGAAGTGCATGTATCTTTTTGAATTAGTTTTTTGTTTGTTTGTTTGCTTTCGTTTTCTTTGGGTAAATACCCAGTAGTGGAATTATTGGATCATATGGCATTTCTATTTTTAATTTTTTTCTGAGGAAACTTCACACTGTTTTCCACAGTGGCTGTACCAGTTTACCATCCCATCAGAGCTTTGTGAGTTTCTTTGGTGGAGTTGTCCACAACTATGTGTATCTACTATTTCTTTTCTCCTAAAAAGGATTAATAATAGTTCCTGTCACATATCACTACTCTCAGGACTCAAGTCAATACACAAATAACATTCTTAGAGTTCTTGACCTGATGTAAGCACTTACTACACGTTAGTATCTAAAAATTAACTAGCTTCATTTCTAGGTCTAATTCTTCTTCAATAAACTCTCTGCCTGCGTTTGAAAATTCAGTGAAATATATGAGAGGTTCAGTTGTTTTAAATGATCACTGCTGTTATGTCTTTGTTGTGCTCTCAATTTACACTGATAAATAGCCAAGATTATAAGAGTTATCATCATGTTCATCAGTCTACTGCAGTGAAATACTATGGCTAGAAAGGGCTTGGGTATCAAATTATATCAGTTCCTCAGTGACCCAAGATTATGAAAAGTTCTTCAAGGCTTGCAGTTTACAAACTATCGTGACATCAAAATAAGTAGAAATGTCTTACAAAGTACCAGATTTCAACCCCACTGTTATAAAATGAAATATTACTTCCGTTCTCCTTTTGTGCATTTTTTAGCAAAAGTGTTAGAGATTTTTATTCAAGATTTGTGGTAAGCTTCAGTGTGGCAAATATGAAGACATCACCTGTGCATTCAACAAACCACATTTCCATATTATAAACACATTGATAAGCTTTTAGAAAAAAACTGCATTCATATGCTATTGCTATAGTAAATATGAAAATATTCAGTATTAAAGATATGTCTTTTGTATCCTGAGCAAGTGCATTTTTGAAACATCTCCTGATCTTGTGCCAAAAAGTGCAGTTTGATAGCAATGATAGAAAAAAATGAAAACTATTGAGTTTGAAAGATAGTATCCAATCTGAAAAGAATAACAGAACCCACCTACTCGGTCAATTTACTAAATTGACTGTTGATGCATTTTACAGCTGGCTGACCCTAGTAGGACCATCCAAGGCACATAGCTATTCAAAATCATACATTTTATACAGAAAGTCAATGTAGATAACTGACATCTGTTCTAAAAGTATTCCTGGTTAAAATTATATCTTCTATGCTTTGTGGTATAAAAATCCGAAATTTAATTATGCATGTAGGTATTTATTTATTTATTTCAAAGTTCATTTATTTTTGAGAGAGAGAGAGAGAGAGAGAGAGAGAATGAGTGAGGGAGGGGCAAGGAGAGAGGGAAAGAGAGAATCCCAGGCAGGTTCCATGCTGACAGTATGGAGCCCGATGCAGGGCTCAAACCCACTATGAGATCATGACCTGAGCCAAAATCAAGAGGCACTCAATCAACTGAGCCACCCAGACACCCCATGCATGTGGGAATTTACGTAGACCTAAATATTTTTCTACTTTTAGAAAAACAAAAAAGTTTACCCTGCTAGCAATATTCTTTTTGAGATAGGATGGTCCTTCTTTGGGGAAAGAATGTTAGTTATATTTTTCAAATTATATAACAAATGTTTGTCTTGACCTGGTATGCAAATTATATTGCTCTTTTTTCAATTGGTTGCACATAACATGTACATTCTCAAAGCTTCCCAAATAGTTCAATGTGAATTGTTATCCATATTATCTCAAAACCTAACATTATAATTGCTATTCATGAAGAGATATGGTTACCATGAAATATGGTTGCAAGATAGATTTATAAAAAAATAAGATAAAACTTTATGATCACAAATGTGTAATTCAAACAAATGAAGCTATGTATGGAAAGATAGAGGAAAGCCATAAAGACATATTTAATATGTCTAAATGCAGACACCTTTAAATGTTTAGAATTTAGTATTTTTATTGCAAAAGACAACATTAATGAGTCACGAATAAAGAAACAGAATGCTAACTTATGACTAATAAAATCAATGTGTGTAATATAATAGGAGTTCCTTCTAATCGATGAGAAATAAATTGACCTAGGAGGAAAATAGATCATTGATAAAGATAAAATTCAAAATAAGGGAAATCACTTTACCAGTAAAATATATAAAATTTTGTTCAGTCTCACTAAATGTCACGGAAATGGGAATTAAACCAGTAATGTAATATAGTTTTAACTGATAAAGTTAGGGGATAAAATAGTAATTATCTCCAAGGCTAATGATGCTGTGTATAGAGATTATGTATGTTAGCGGCAGTCCTGTTCTGTGGCTTTGGTTCTTGAGTTCAGCCAAGAAAGAATTCAGAACCAAACTCTTAACCAAGCAAGTGTTTAATAGTGGTCCAAGCAAAAGTATACTCTCAAAGTGGGAGAGTAAGCAGGCCCAGAGATGTTAACTGTGGGGGTGGGGTGTGTGGGTGGGGTGTCAGGGTTATCTTGTTTTTTTTTACTTGCCTGGGTTACAGGTCATAGTGAGGGCATTTACTGAGGTTGCCTCCGAACATTTAAGAGACTACACCTACATCTGGAGGGGGACTTTTGGGCCCTGTATGGTCCCTGTCAGAACTGTCATGGCAGTCATCCCCCACAAGGCAGGGGTGTGTGTGTGTGTGTGTGTGTGTGTGTGTGTGTCAAAACTGCAGTGTAAATGTATTGTAATGAAGCTATAGGTTACCATAGGGGAGCTGTTACAGGGAAGGGCCATGGGTGATTTCCAGGGTTTACCTGGCTGTTTGCATTCCAGAGATGGTTGGCGATTTCTGCCTTTTTCAGCAGTTGGACTGTCTCATTGCCTGCTTATATCTAGCTAACTGTGAACTCTGGGAGGTACTTTCATATACCTCTGCTGGGAGAATAAATTACTATAACCTTTTTGGAAAACAATTTGCCAGAATTAAAGTTATAGCTCTGGTGACAAGATTTTGTCACTCCCGCCTCTCCCCAATGGTAAAGGTAGGTGGATTTAAAATCTTTACACAGATATCTATTTGTGCCATAGACTCTGGAATTTGTAGCAGTTTTCCCCAATTTCAATGGTATATGCAATAAATATCTTTAAAAATTTTTAAATATGTATATATTTTTACACAGAAATTTTACTTGGTGGATGCTGTTTCCAAAACCACTCATTATTTTTATATGTATGTATATGTATGTATGTTTATAAATGCATATTCTTACACACATATGTACAAAAGTATTGCAAATTGATTATGGAAGCAAAAATAAGAAAATGTGTACATGATGTCTGTCAATTGAGAAATTATATATGTGAGTCTATATATGTTTGTGTGTATATTTATAAATAGTATAACACTTGTAGGAATGTCAAGGATCAATTTAAAAATATTAAATTTCTCTATATTGAATTTATCTATATATAGATTATGCTCACATCTCCATACAAATATGTTTACATTACATAAAAATCAATCCATTATGTATGTGTTAATGGATATCTTAAAAACCTCTTATGCCTATTGCATATTATTATTATTATTATTTAAATTTTTAAATGTTTATTTTTGAGAGAGAGAGAGACAGAGCATAAGCAGGGGAGGGACAGAGAGAGAGAGGGACACAGAATCTGGAGCAGGCTCCAGGTTCCGAACTGTCAGCACAGAGCCCGATGTAGGGCTCAAACTCACAATCTGAGAGATCATGATCTGAGCCAAAGTTGGACGCTTAACCGACTGAGCCACCCAGGCATCCCATATTGCATATTATTTTTCAGTATTACATGTATTTATAACTTTAAATCATATATTTATTTAACATATATGAAAAATATTTGGTATAACTTGAAAGAATTAGGTTTTCATTGGATGCACACACCCACACATATATATAAGTGAAAAGATATGTGGTTACAATAACTTCTGGAAATGGACTGAAGAGTCAGGATAAATATTATTACTTTTTTCTGTACATCTATAATTAGTACTTAAAACAATAAGAATGTATTTTAGAGTGTTAAAGAAGTGATTAAGGGAAAAAAGAGGAAAATGGAAATTAAATCATTTAAATTTTTAATAGGTGTTTCAGTAGGTGACTTTGACCATAGATTTATCTCAGGTCCCAAATTAAGGTCCCCAGAGTTCAAAGGCTTCCATAGTCATTACATGGGTTTTCAATTATATTTAGAGACATAAAAGAGATGCTGAACATAAACAAATTTATTTATGTGCTTTGATCAGGACACATCTCTTCAATCTGAAAATAGTCCAGCATAAACTAAACTGGAGGCCCAAGGCTGATACAGTTTAGGGAGAAGGTGATGCCAGATCAGAAAAACTTCAGCCAGAAACTTTGGTGAACTTCTTTCTTCCACGTTAACGGAGCACACCTAAGTCAGGAATTCAAGGCAGCAGTTATAATCTGCAGATCATAAGACAAATCAGTTAATAATAATAATAATAACCAACGTTTATTTAGTGCTTATCAGAGCTGAGGACTGCATTTAGAACTTTTCAATAATTAAACCATTTAATCCTTAGATGACCTTATAATGTAAGTACTATTTCTAATCCAGTTTTAATGTGAATATATTGAAGATTTTAGAAGATAGCTCGAGGTCACACAGCAAGGAGGTGTGGCTGAAATTCAAAGGTAGTGTGATGACCAGCTCTTTTTCACATGAATAACAACAGTGTTTTAATGTTTCATTCAGTATATTTAGGTGGAGATTTCATTTTATTCATAATTTTCCAAACAGTTAAAATATTTAGTTTGAATTTTTTTCAAATTATTTTTTTAAATGTGCTCTAAAAATTATTAAAGTAAGCATTGATGTTTAAAATCAGCAAAATATTATAGAAATCTTCTGGGTTTTGTTTCTATCATTTCAAATGTACTAATACAGTTGTAATAAATGGTTTACTCATAGACAATGAAAATATTAATAACGTGAATAATGCTTCGTGAGATAAAATTATTTCAAATAATTCTGTAGATCTTGACATTTGTCTTTCCAGTATGTCTAAAGTGTCTGTGTGGACTTTTATTTGCAACTGTTTTTATCTTCTGAGCTACAATTAGTTGGCTTTCTTTGCAACCATTATATAATGGCTTTACTTTAATTACACAATTAAAAAACAATAGGCAGAACTGGGGCACCTGGGTGGCTCAGTCAGTTAAGCATCTGACTTTGGCTCAGGTCATGATCTCACGGTTTGTGGGTTCAAGCCCCACATTGGGCTCTGTGCTGACAGCTCAGAGCCTGGACCCTGCTTCAGATTCTGTCTCCCTCTCTCTCTACCCCTCCCATGCTTGGGCTCTGTCTCTCTATCTCTCTCTCTCTCAAAAATAAATAAACATTTTAAAAAACCCTTAAAAAATAATAGGCAGAAGTAAAGCCTTTTGGCACTGTCTCCATGTTCTCATTCAGCTACTGCTCTGGGAAAAAAAAAGGAATAAATCCAATTCTTAAATATATAATTGAATGAAAAATTTAACTCTCATTAAATTCATATTAACTATCTACTTCATATTTATTTTTCTTTTCCTTGCCAAAGAATACTATCATTATATTTGTTGCTTTTTGGAGGTTTTTAAAAAAAATATTTATTCATTTTTACACAGAGAGAGTGAGCTGGGGAGGGGCAGAGAGAGAGGGAGACAGAAGATCTGAAGCAGGCTCTGTGCTGAGAGTGGAAAGCCCAACATGGGGTTGGAAGTCACCAACTGTGAGATCATGGACCTGAGCTGAAGTTGGATGTTCAATCAACTGAGCCACCCAGGCACCTTGCTTTTTGGTGTTTTAATACATTTCTGCACTATGTATTTTTACTGATACCCACCTTTCAATAAAATATATACTCCATATTCACCTCAGCATAAACAAATTGTAGCTATTTATTTATTTAATTTTCTGAGAGAGAGAGAGAGAGAGAGAGAGAGAGAGAGAGAGAGATGCAAGCAGGGGAGGGGCAAAGGGCGAGGGAGGGAGAATCTCAAGCAGGCTCTGTGCTCAGCACAGACCCCGACTTGGGGCTTGACAGGGGCATGGTCTCATGACTCACAAGATCATGACCTGAGTCGAAATCAAAAGTCAGATGCTTAACTAACTGAGCCATCCGCATGTCCTAAGTTGTAGCTCTTTAAAGAACTTGTAATTGAATATAGTATCTTCCCTAGCAGATTTTTGACTCATATATGTTAACATATATGAGTAGCTATTTCCATTTTATATAGAAAAGATAGAACAACTTCACAATTAATTCAATTGCATCTGGGTGGATTGACTAAAATTAAAAATCATTCTGGTTCATTTTTTTGGTAAACTTACCTTGATACAAAGTGGGATCTTTAGTACTCTATGAACTACAGTTTTGGATTAAGTTCTGGCTCTCAATATCTAAGTGGGTCTAATACATCACACTCTTTTTTTAAACCATTGAACAAAATGAAAATGTCCGCTTCTTGTGATGCCAGGGCAAAGTTCCAGAGTTCAATGTTAAATTATCGTAACTAGATTTTAGCCATTCCTTAAAAACATAAAGTTATAGCCTCAGGTGTGTAAACAGTTTTTTAAACAGTCTTATAAGTTTTGCATATGTATAACTGTTAGCATTTGCACACATCTTCCTACATATTCAAATGGAAAAGACATCTTCACAACTCTATTTTTAAAATACTGTTTATGTGTATTATAGGCAATCTAACTTAATCTTGACATATTTTTAGTTAGACTTTGGGACTGAAGTTTTATATCATTTTTTTAAAGAAACCATGGTAAAAAATATGTTGCTTAAGTAACTTAGAGCCAAGTAAATATTATTAAATTCACTTGATATGCTAAATAATTTTTTTAATAAAGTAGAAGATGTTTTTGTTGCAAATGATGTAATATAAACTTTGTGTCTTGTATTTTGGAATATAAATCTATTGTAAACTTTAACTTTCAATGATGTTTATTGCCTTACAAAATTACAGTTTTAAATCAAATTCAATAACATATTTAACAATGAAATAAAAATAGATGATAAGCACCTTGGACATTTTCCTTATCCACAATGATACTATTTCATCCTGCTGTCTTTTTACATAAATATTCATAGTAATTATTACAGGCAATAAATTTTGAAAGAACAGTTTGAAACAAGAATTATTGATGAGATCTTTTGATCATTCTGTAGTTATTATTTCAGAGTAGTCTTTGTTGATTAAAAGATACATAGGGGCGCCTGGGTGGCGCAGTCGGTTAAGCGTCCGACTTCAGCCAGGTCACGATCTCGCGGTCCGGGAGTTCGAGCCCCGCGTCAGGCTCTGGGCTGATGGCTCAGAGCCTGGAGCCTGTTTCCGATTCTGTGTCTCCCTCGCTCTCTGCCCCTCCCCCGTTCATGCTCTGTCTCTCTCTGTCCCAAAAATAAATAAACGTTGAAAAAAAAAAATTTAAAAAAAAAATAAAAAAAAGATACATAATATTTAGTTTTGTAGTATTTATAAAAGAAGACGTTGACTCTAATTAAATTATTCTACAATTGTAAAAATAGAATAACACCATAGAAAAAACAAGGATAAAATGGGAATATTATTTCACTTATTACTTATTCTCAAAAAGTTAGCTTTTTAATTGACTTGTTTTAGATAAATTTAAAGTAGGTTTA
Organism: Herpailurus yagouaroundi; assembly: GCF_014898765.1. NCBI lineage: Eukaryota > Metazoa > Chordata > Mammalia > Carnivora > Felidae > Herpailurus > Herpailurus yagouaroundi. The sequence goes on along the minus strand of NW_024412376.1, from coordinate 117,461,884 downwards.
CTTGCAGTCATTTACTTGTAATAATTTGTTTTTAAAATTATATAGAAATTGGGGGGGCACCTGGGTGGCTCAGTTGGGTATGCCACTGTCTTTGTCTTAGGTCATGATCTCACAGTTCATGAGTTCGAGCCCCACATCAGGCTCTGTGCTCAGAGCCTGGAGCCTGCTGCAGATTCTCTCTCTCTCTCTCTCTCTCTCTCTCTCTCTCTCTCTCTCTCCCTCTCTCTCTCTCTCTCTCTCTGCCCTTCTCCTGCTTGTGGTCTTTCTCTCAAAAATGAATAAACGTTAAAAAAATTTTAAAAAAATTATATAAAGATTGGTTAGATCTCTGTCATATGCTATAGGGATATCAGAATGGATATCATTAGTAGAGTTTTTATTAGTTTTTCCTTTTTAAGAACTAGATTGTATGATCTGATTTGGTTTTAGAGATAAACCAAGGCCAGAGTGTGGAAGTTTGGGGTAAATGAGAAAATCCTGATAACTGGGAAGATCAGCAGAAAGGTTGAAATGAGGTGACGCAATTGTAAAAATATGAAGGAATCAATTTTATAACATTTTTGAACTCTGCAGCTTTTTTTTAAATAAGTGAGATCAAGAAAGATGAATAAAATGAAGGAGTCTGGAAATCTAATATGAGAGAGTTCAGAGTTCTAATATGAAGACTGTAAAGATAGTGATATTAATAGCCACGGTTCAAAATATAATTGAGACCAAGAGTAAAAATTGTTAGTTTATAGAGATATATATTAATTGTATTAAGAGCAATGGGATGGAATCTTTCAAAGTTTCTAATAATATTGTTTTCCTCCTGCCATTTCATCACTATTTGCTGAGTCTCCTGAATCCGCTTTTTGTTTTTTTTGTTTTGTTTTGTTTTGTTTTGTTTTGTCTTATTTTGTTTGTTTGTTTGGGAAAGTTTAAGAGTACTGCCATTTCTGTTTGAGAAATGTCCTCCTCTCTATTGAATACCTTTAATGGACAATAACTGGATTTGTAATTTGAACTATTCTAGATCAAAACAGTGCTGACATGCTGAAATCTGAACCTTGAATCTTGAACGAAGGGGCAAAATGTTAAATGTATTTAGCATTCTGTCCTACTTTCTGGCACATGGGCTACATTGATTCCTAGGGATCTACTTCACAGTCATTTGTCAAAGGTGTGAGTTGCCAATATTCTTCCAAAAATTGTATTCAAGTTGTAAAAGCCTGCTTCTCTGATTGCAACCATAAAGACTCTAATTGATATAGGTTGTTTTTAAGCACCAGTGGCTCAAGATCACATACTTACATGGATGTCAGGTTTAACTCACCAAAGGAATTCTAGCACTGGCCGGTGGGGCTCCTGAGGGGTGTGGAACTATGGCCCCATTTAGGGAAATATGGGAGAACTTAAATATTGCCTTAAAACCATTCCTTATTTTAGCCATTTTAAGCTATGAAATATTGCAAACATTCAGAAAAGTACAATAATAATATTGTGGTAATAGTTTGACTCTATGTAAAACCATTACATGATCATTAAAATTTGAACTGTGGGGAGATAATCCTACTGTGGGTTGCTCATTTCTGCACATCTTAGACGAGTGGCATTGACAGTCTTTGTGCTGGACTGTCTTTTGAAGCATATTTTTATAGCAAAAAGTCTTGAGAGTCTTTATTCTTCTCATTTACTATTTGCAATCTTAGCATTCCCATTTGATTCTTTCTTATAGTTTCCATTTCTCTCTTGAAATTACCTATCTAGTGTTGCATATTGCTCATCTTTTCCTTTAGAGACTTTGACGTATTAATTAGAGTTATATCAAGTTCCCTCTGGAATGATTCCAGCACCTGTGACATGTATGGATCTAGTTCTGCTGATTGATTTGTCTCTTAATTTTTTTCCCTTGTCCTTTAATACTTTTCATATATTTTTAACTGTTTATCTATTTTTGAAAGAGAGAAGGAACATGTGTGTGCATGCATGAGAGGGTGGGGGCAGAGAGAGAGAAAATCCCAAGCAGGCTTTGCCCTGTCAGCGCAGAGCCCAATGTAGGGCTCGAACCCATAAACTGTGACATCATGACCTGAGGCAAAATGAAAAGCTGGACACATAACCACCTGGGCCACCAGGTGCTCCATGGTCTCATATGTTTTTGTTGAAAGCTGGATGGACATCATGTGTAGGACAAGAAAAAGTAAAGTACATCGATATTATATCTGCAAATGTTCCTTCTGTTTTGTCTCTAGTGCAAGATGTGAGATAATCTAATTGGAAGTTGTGTTAGATTTGAGGTCTGTTGTTTCTGTAGTTATTTCCAGTGCACCAGTGGCTTCAACTTCCTCTAGTGATACTTTGTGTTTAGTGTGGTAAATGGTTTGTCAGAAGATTTTATTTTCTGATAATAGATTGTTTTCCTTTTAGCTTTAAGTTTTCTCATGGTACTGTGCCTCAGACAGGATCTATCTGTGTCTCACAAATTACTTTTTACTCAGCACTTGCTAAAAGAGGGAGAACTTGTGAGGCATTGTCTATTGCTGATGCAGCTTCTTTGTGAGATAGTCTGCATCTTAGAATCTTGGGGATGTGACCTCGTGACTTTTAGTCTCCAGGCAGTTCTGAAACTAGCATCTATTTCTTCCTCTCCACCAGAGCTTGTGGGTTTTTTTCTCTTCCCTTCCACAGATGCAATGGAAGTTCACTCCTGCACCATGGCCAACAGTGTTTGCCACCCCTCCTTCCACATATTAAGGCTTTTATTTTATAGAGGAGATAGGGTAGAAGGGTCCAGACTCGTTTCTTACTATTTTTACAAGTGCACTTTCATACTATAAACATTAAAATATTTCCTTGCGTGCCCTTTGTTCACATTTTTACCTAATAATTATCAAATAAGAAAAAATCAGCAGTTTGATAACATTTATGATGAAAAGAGTGGTCATCACTGTACCCAGCAGGAAAACAGAGTGGTATTATTTCTCTTTGAGAGATAAATTCAGTATCCTTTGTCTTTACTTCCTATCGTTGTTTCTTATCCATGGATATTCTTTCAGGATCTGTTAGATCTTTGGTTTTACTCTTCCTTTCACATCATATTTATTACTTAGTCCTTTAAAGATTCTTTGTTTCCACATCCTGTCCTCTCCTGTGTCATCATTTCACATTACCATCTTTTCCCTCCCATAATTCTAAGACAATAATGAATATTATAGTGTTTAAAGTGAAAATAGGAATTGCTTCATCCATATTTTATTAATAAATTAGAGAATTCTAACTTGTTGGTTCTTTCAAATATGATTCATTTCCTCACCCATTAATACTGATGACTTATCTGTGTTACTGTCACAGCTGTTGAAGGTATGATGTTATAGTGAGAAAAGTACTTGTCATTTCAGTCTGTCTTTGACTGACATAGTGGCACCTAAAAATATTTTAAAATTGTAATACATACATGAGGGAAAATACTTCCATTCTATAGACAATACTTAGTGCACCGGAATGATCTATAAAACTCCCTTCAGTCATGCTGCAACCTGTCAGATGTCTGAAGTACACAGAGTGCTGATGGACCTAGGAGTTCTTATTAAACAGCTAATAATTCTTTCCCATGTTTTCTTTTCTGCACAATGGAGAAACCTAGAGCTACCCTAAAAACTTCACAAAACATCATGAGGATCACGTGAAATTGTATACGCACAATAACAGAAAACAAAAAAATCCCACAAAACAATAAGCAGCTCCTTTACGCTCTTTGAATTCATTTTGTAAAATATTTTGTACAGTGGCACTCGTACTGTTTGATGTTGATGGTGAAAAATACATTGTGGGCTAGCCAGTTGGAAGGTGGAACATTGTTTTTTTAGAGACATTCAGAAGCAATGGGGTCTGTTCAGTGTCTTGTTTTCTACTATTGAAGCTGAGCCAAATGCAAAGATCTTTCTGGAAGTCAATGGGAGTTCTGAACCCAAGCCAGAGCAAGATGAGAAAAATGAAACAAAATGAGAAACTGGCCTGAACTCAACTGTTTAAAAAATATATAAGTAAAACTTTCTGATCTGTTCCCCTAATGGAAGATGATTATGTATTATGTTTTAGATGGTTTTCAAAGTACCTGATTCATTCATTAGTCAATGCCCTTTAAACCTTTGAATAAGATGGGAATATTGAAGGAGTTATCTTTTGAATTTAATGAACTTTCATGTGGGTAACACAGGGACTATTGAGAGAATTACCCTACTGCCTTTCATGCAACTTATATAGGAGGGAAGAAGAGCCTTAATAAAAGAATTGCATGATCCACATTTAAATTTCCTTTGGCTATGCTAGATAGATATTGGGGAAAAATTTATCTCTCTTTCCATCAGAAATTCCCTTTCCCATCCCAATGTTAGCTTCTAAAAACTTGAACTCTTCCTATAAGGTTATAAAAAAGGACATAAATTCTACAGCACCAAACCTTAATTTCAACAATTTTAGTGTTTGACATTATTATAAGGTGGAAATAATATAGGAAAGCAGAATGATTTCAATTTTCACTTTATTATTATCATAGAACTATTTAGAAACTATTTCACACTTATTATACCTACTTTTCAGGAGGGCAGCATATACAAAACCGATATCTCAGTTTATATTTTCTATTTGTTCTTTAGAAGGAGTGTCATTCTATCACTATCTATGAGTTGCAGGAGTAAAGCCACTGTGAGTCTACCTTGTCTATGAATCCCAGGAGCATGTAAGATGTCAGCTACCCTTCCTGGCTAGCATTCAGACAAGACACAGAGAGTTGAAGAAGCATGGCATGTTCTGGGGCCAAAAAAAAAAAAAAAAAAAAAAAAAAAATCTGGAATACAAAATTTAATCACATGGAAAATTAGTAAAAGAGAGTAGAAATTTTAAGATAGAAGAGGGAGAGAATGAATAATCTTGAAAATAATTTTTAAAAAATGACGTAAGATAAAAGAAATATTTCTTTTTATTTTATAATTGATGGGAGATGAAGATAATGTATTTATTTGAAAGAGAGATCCAGGGCTCGGTTTATGAAAACTTCAGGGTATGTAACCCAATCTTGATTTTTTTTTTCTTAATTTTTTTTTAATGTTTAGTCTTGAGAAAGAGCATGAGTGGGGGAGGCACAGAGAAAGAGGGAATCACAGAAGCCAAAGCAGGCTCCAGGTTCTGAGCTGTCAGCACAGAGCCCGAAGTGAAGCTCGAACTCACAAACAGTGAGATCAAGACCTGAACCGAAGTTGGAAGCTTAACCTACTGAGCCACCCAGGCGCCCCTCCCAATCTTCATTTCTTAAAGCAATTGTCATTAAAGAGGTATAAAGTCTACATTTTATATTCAATATTAATCAACAAAATAAGTGAGGCATAAGTGAAAAGAAAGATAATTCCCAAGTCTTACCTTGATTTTTTTTTCTTTTAAAACTAACATATGCACACTATTGGAATCAATGTGGATAAGATTAAAGAAATAGCATTCACCCATAGTTACCTTACCTAAAGAGACCTATAATTAACATTTTAGTGTATTTATAATCTGCTATTTCTAAGCATTTTTTACATAGTTGAGTAGGCATTGTATGTGTACATTGCTGCCCTGTTTTTTGCACTTAATAAATTTTGCACTCAATAAATAAATCTTAGATAAATAAAATAAATCAATCTTTGGTATGCTTTTATTGATACCAAGTGTCTACAACACAAAAGCACTTATGTTTAGAGGATACCTCTAATTTGTAAGTTCATTTAGATTTTTAGTTCATTTCATATTAACAACACCCCCTTAAAATAGAGAAAGCAGAAATTATCTCCTTACTTTTCAGAACTGAGACCTTGGGAATCTGACTACTGCGGTGGTTGGAATCTAAGTCTCCTGAATCTTCATTGTGTGCTTTTTCCTCAACATTATGAGATATTTCACTGGTCATTAAATTATTAAAACTCTCTGGATGGGATCCAGATGGAACGTACCTCATATCAAAAAAATATATAATGCCAGAGTTTCGATTATGGATTCATACATTTGAACAGAAACAGTATAATGAGAAGGGAAAGGATTTTGGCTTAACATATAATTATTTGTTTCCAAAGTCTATAAATCCTGAGTGAATTTTGGTGTGTTTCAAAAACACCGATCAAATACTAATAAAATGTTTTGAACAACAGCAGCCAAAAAAGTTATTGACAGCTTTTCAGTGTTGACATCTTTCCAAGCAATTTACTCTCCTTGGCAGAACTCAGGAGGCAGTTCCACTCTTTGGTGACTAGCTAATGTTTTAAACATACATCTCAACCTTTTTCTTAACCCAGATGAAAATGAAAATAACTGCAATTTTGAAAAAGGGACAAAGTGCAGAAGAGCTAATTAAACTTTGGACAGAAAGCTCATAAAATGGTTGTTTCAAAGAGAAGAAGCAGGTTGTCCACATTTAGCACACATTTTCATATTAAAAGAAAACTCTTTAAAGAAGCGTACCATCTGTCATGATGCCACAGATACAGTTGATAGGGACTTTAAGCACTGAAAAAAAGTAGGACTGATGCAATATGTTTTTGTATTATTTTAAAGTGATTCATTGATAATGTAATTGTAATGTGCTAAAATTATTGATACCTTTTATTAAAAACAGAGAAATCTTAATGATTTAATTGTTAAGACCATGATGTTAAACTTATTATTGCTTTATTCCTACAAATGTTATTATGTCCTGCTTGTTCTAGGCCATAAAACACAAGAGTGTTAGCACAGAGCTGCATTGAGAAATAAGAATAATTGTCAGAAAACAAAGGGAAAACTATTGGCAGGATAATGGGAGGAAAAACATACAATGTTTAGCTTACTAAACTACGCAGGATTATGTCTTTTTCAGGGAGGAGTTACAATATCTATTACAGGTCTAACTCTCAATAAACATTGGTTAGAATGAATGAATGCATGTATTGATAAATCAATTCTGCATCCCAAGAATTTCTGGGATACTGAATTGGTAGCGCTTACTATTGCTTTTCATCTTCATCAGGCATTTTTGTTTGTTTGATGTTCAGGGAAGAAACTAATGTTACAGAGTAACCTAAATGAGTCAGGAGAAATTCTTCCGATAAGGAAATGGAAGGGAAAGTTAGAGTCGAAAAGGGGAAATGAATGTGTGCACAGTGGGGGAAAGTCTACTCTGAAAGCACGTGGAGACAAATTACTAGACTAATCCACTTCCTATGTGTATCTTGTTCTGTTTTTCAAAATTAGTGTGGTTTACCAAAATTTATCTATGTGCTAAGCCACTGACACTATTCAGGGTATGGCTTTTTTATTAAAATGTCTAAAAAGTATGCTATCATTTTTTATAGTAGGGATCTGTATGTCTAAATATAATTTATAGGTGTTGAATGCCAAAGATTTCTTTCAAGATTCTGTTAAAATGCAGGTGCAGTGTGTAGTGTTGAGAGAGAAAAAAAAATCATATTGCTCGTTCCTTGCATTCAAGCTGACTATGGTTCTTGTTGGTGGTGACACTGACTGTTCTAAACAAGCAAACAAAAAACACTGAGTGTAAAAGATCAAGTGAGAATTCAGCCTTCCTGTCCATGATGTATTTTAATATCGAATTCCTTGAAGAAATCTTTGATGTATGAATGCCGTCTATTATCTTTTTTTAAAAACCTTGCCAACTTTATTAGCTTTTCTAGTAATAATGTTTCCTAGAATGGTTCTATGTGAAGCAGTTTATAGAATTTTATCAAGCCAAAGGAGCTTATCACATAGAAGACTGAAAAGAAAAGATTACAATATGTGACTCTATGTATTAAGTGAAAACATGATCTGCTACTGAAGCGCACCACCTAGGGAGACTTCTATTTCTCTGTCTGAATACAAGTGTCCATCATATTATTTAAAGATTTTGTATTTACTGTAGAGCATCTTAAGTACTTTTCCAACATTTTAAGTAATTCTTAGCCATGATTTTGAGATAAGCCATGATTTTGAGTAATCAATTGCCACATTTCACATTGTAAAGCTCTACAAGTTTAATTATTAAGTATTTAAAAACAAAATGTAAGATCTGGGGATAAGGAGAGGCATGAAGATCCGGGTAACGAAAAACAAGGTAATATTGCTCTAACCATGGAGTCCTGAGCTACCCCAAATTCTAAGAATTATTGCTTTTATTTCATATTCTGGATATTTTTGAAATTTGGGACTAATCAAAGGGAGATACAGTGTTTTCAAAAATTTGAAAAAACAAAACAAAACAAAATGGTATTCTTGTGTTCAAATTCTAGTTCCACCACTAACTACATGAAACTTTGTAGTTGTGTTGGTATACAGAATTGACTTATCTAAGTAAATATAATGGTATGACTTATACTATTTATCTCTTTGTTTTTTGTGAATATTAAGTGAGATAATCTATATGAAGGAATTACTATAATATTTGGTCTAGAGTAAGAAATGAACAGCAGCCATTAATGTTGAAGGGAGAGAGGAGGATAATGATTAGAGAATTTCCCAAAGCACATTTCTTCTTGGAAGATATTTGATATAGAACAACAGGGCTGCCCTATCTGAAGACCAGGGCTCTTATGGTTATATTTCTGGAAGACCAACGCTGTACCAGGCAAAGTAAAAACAGTAACCGATGTCAAAAATACATCATCAATTATTTTCTCTCTCTACTCAAGAAATTTGAATCAAAGTCCACATCACTGTACTTAATGTGACTGTATCTGGATGGCAGTCCCATTAGTGGTTACAAAGTTTTCACAAGAAGCTTAATGTAATTCTAAAAGACACATTATTTTGACTCATACTTGAATTTGAGAGATTACTGCAGCCAGAGAAATAAATGATATTTTAACCTTTGCATCACTGTCCTTTGCTGAGAGAGAAAACATAGATTATAACCATTATTTCACTATAATTCAATAGATGGAGTAAATAAAAGTCCACATCCTTTCTATGGCTCTGAATTGTTCTAGGCACTGGAACAGTATCTATCCTGAAGAAAATTGGAATCAAGTAAGGGATTCCAAGAGTTAAATACATTATTAACACATATTATGAAATGTCAATTTAGTTTGTCCTTAGATAATCTGAAAAGCACATTAATTTTTATTTTTTAAAGTCTTAGTACTTATTGGAAAACATTTGATGTTCCTTAGTCAAAAGGGTGCTCATTTCTCTATTTGTCAAAATGAATGACTGGTCGAATGTAACTTCAATGAACAGTAAGTGTCATCTATGTATAAAACACTATGTTAAACAAAATTCTTTCCTTTGAGCACTTTAGAGTCTATTGAGGAAATAGATAAAAATAAAGCATTTGCTTTTCTTATAGAGATGAATATGCTATAGGAGTCTGTGGAGATTGATTTTTTTAGTGGTAGATTGGATTATGTATCTTAGGATACAAGAGATATTTTTTAAAGGTTATTTACTTATTTTGAGAGAGGGAGAGAAAGATAGAGGGAGGGAGGGAGAGAGAGAGAGAGAGAGCACGAGTGGGGGAGGAGCAGAGAGAGGGAGAGACTGTGAGATCATGACCTGAACCAAAAGCAAGAGTCAGATGCTTAACTGACTGAGCCATCCAGGCACCCCAGGATATGGGAGATTTTTCACTGTGACTTCAAGGAAGAATAGGAGTTCAACTCCTCAATAGATCAGGTAGGACAATGGAGACTTGTAAATAGAGAACAGAGGCAATAAATGGCCAGAGATGTAAGAATACAGAATTAAAAATTATTCTTTGTACCCACTAGCATGGTTAAAATAAAAAGAGACAGACAATAGTAAGTGCTGGTGAGAATGTGGAGATGTTGAAACCCTTCTCCATTACCAGTGGGATGGTAAAAAGGTGTTTCCCCTTTGGAAAATAGTTTGGGTATTCCTCAAAATGTTAAGCACGGAGTTACCATGCCTTACTATTCTAGTCCTAGGTATATACCCGCAAAATATAAAATAAATGTGCACACAAAAACTTGTACATTAATTTATGGCAACATTGAATGAAACTTATTTGACAATAAAAAGGCACCTAGTATTCACACTTGCTAAACCATGGATACACCTTGAAAACATTATGTAAATGAAAGAAACAGACACAGAAGACCAGATCTTGGATGATTCCGTTTATATAAAAATGTTCATAAAGGCAAATCCAGAGAAACAGAAATTAGATTAAGAGTTGCTAAGGGCTGTTGGGCGCTAGTGAGTGGGAAGCAGAATGACTGCGAGTATGAGGTTTTTTTTTTTTTTTTTTAATAGGATGATGAAAATGTTCCCAAATTAGGTCATTGTGATGGTTATTTAAATTTGTGAACATACTAAAAATTGCTACATTGTACACTCTTAAATGTTAATTTTATGGTATGTGAATTCTGTTTCAATAAAACTGTATAGAAAATATAAACTGGTATTATAGTAAGAATATAGTATGTATAGTATTTATGTATAGTATGTATACTATGTAGTCTATATTTTAACATTTTTATTGAAATGTAGATTGAGACCAATTTATGGAGATTCCATTCAGGAATCTCTGATTTATTCTCTATCCAGGAAAGAACAGTTTCAGATTTTTAAGATATGATGCTAACACTAACAACTAACATTTTCTGAATGCTCAAAAATTGCCAGGCTCTTATATAAGTATCTCATATGAACTAGCTCTTAATCTCCTTAACTGTCCTGTGGGATAGCTACATTATTATTCCCAATCATTAAGAGGGAAATTGAACCGTAGTTGGCTTCAAACACATTGGTAATAGGAAGGAACATCAAGATCTGAACTCCCCATCTTACTACCTATATTACAATGCCTTTTGACATTATCAGAGTTGCATTTTATAAGGAAGACTCTATTTGGAGTGCTTTGGCTGACTTTAAGGAAGAAGAGACCAGAGGCCAGGTAACTCTTACAAGAGTCCAAATGAAAAGGTATCATCCATACTATCGCAATGATAGTAGAAGAGTTATTTCAAATAGTTGAATTTGGGTCCAATTTTTTGGTGAAGCAAAAACATTGATCCCAAACAGACCTACTATTCACAGACACAGATATGCTTGAGATGTAAAAATAAGTCCAGAGGAACCGTATGATTTAAATTCGTTTGTCTCATAAGTAACAAAAAATTTTTACAGTGTCAAGATTTCTAGAGCATGGCTAATTTAGAAAAAAAACTGACTACTGGTGGCTAACTATTAAAGAAAATATGTTTTGCCATTAACTATTCATAGACAAAGGAGCGATCCTATTTTGTATCCTGAACCGTAGTGCTCCTAGTAATTACAGATCCACCCATTTTTGCGCTACCCTGTCCTCTGTGGGTTGTTTTAAATGCTTTTCTTAGTAGGGTGGAAAGCTCATAAGCTTTAAACTATGGCTTTGTAATGACACAAATGTTTTCTGAGTCTTTAAAATGCTTTGGGGAACTCTTAAAATTGCATCATTGCCTGTTTGAAAAACCAACCTGGTGCTAATTGTGAATGTGCTATTTCACATTGCAGCTTCATGTAATACTGCCCTTAAATAAACACCCCCAATTACTAATCAAGTTGGATTATGGATATACTGTACCTTTTTCTGTAAAGCATCACAATTCTAGAAAGCTTCAAATATCTTAGGTATGTGTCCCAGTTTTCAAGCTGAGATGGTATCAATACCAAAGAATCCTCTGAGTAAGATCATTGCGATACCATTTTTTACTGCAAACATTACTGCATTACTGGATTAGTTTCTGTTGTGAGGGAGATCTTAGGAGAATAAAGACTCATCTCTCCATTAATGGTTTATGGCTTTTACCTTTTTGTTTCTTGATATAATATCCTCTATTCCTAATACATAAGTCCAAAATGCCTCTTAATTTGATAAACAAAACAGGGCATTGGACATTGTTTTAGTAAGATATTAGAGTAGAATGTAAGATATTTGGAAGTAAAATGAAGAGTAATCTATGCTTTGGCAGGATTATTACTTCTGCCATTTTAGCGCAGTGACAACCTTTTACCCCATTAAATCCCAGGTGGCTGCCTGGTCTGGGGTGTGCCTGGATGGCTTTTAGTTTTTATTCCTCCTTGTAGAAATATTAAAAATATTCTTGATTTAGAATATTTTGAAATCACTGGTAATTACTGTTTAAACAAAGTTGGTAAGGTAAGTCAGAAGTGGAGAACCAATTTCAAAGTAATACAAAGAAAAAGTTTATTTCATATTTAAAACAATAGGTTAAATAATTGTGGTATTCTGAAATTCTCAGTATTTTCCTGTTTATTGGATGGAAAACTTTGGAAAATACAATCAATTTATTAATTTGTGTTGGCATGTTAATAGACATTCCTATTTAATGAAGTTTATATTTTATGTAGCTATGCTCAATTTCTCTTTTAGAGAAAGTTACACTTTGCACTTTAATCACTTCAGTAATTAAGTACTCTACATTTGAAGTGTCTTTAGTGTCCCATTAAAGACATTCTGTAAGTTTCCAACGAGTCACTTAACCTCGTAAAGCTTCATTTTCTTTATCTGAAGTGTAACTGAGATCTTATAAGTCTATGGTAAAGATTAGAGGCAATGTATGTATGTCACATAGCCTAATGCTCACCGTGTAATAATTTGTACAATAAATATGTATGTGGAATATTATTATTAAAATAAGTGTATTATTATTATTATAGCTTAAGGAAAAATAAAATAATATTATACGTCTTGGAAAGTCTAAAGAGGTGCTGGGGAATAAGATATTTTGGTCGGCTATCATAGTAAGTTTTGTTTTTCTACCCAAAGATGGCTAAAACAACATAGTGGTAAGCATAATGACGAAAAACTCTTACATAAAAGATGAATCAATTGACTTTATGTTTGCTTTACCTTACTTTTTCGTGATTTATTATTTACTTCCTGTTTGTTTGTTTTTTTTCCTGAGTAAGATAAATTACTTATCTGCCTGCCTGCACTTACCCAGTGATTCCTTTGATCAACAGCACATATGTCTAAGATAATAGACAAAAGTGAGTTCTTTGTGAGTTAGGCATTGAAAAGAGCAAAGAAGATATAAGGCTAGATATGAGAAGGGCCTCCCTTTAGCACAATGTAGAAGGCAAGAAGCTGAATCATGTGGAACATGATTGAGTTTATTAGTAGTCCTGTGATTTAACCAGGTTATTTTATGACAAAGTATTGTTATCTTGGCTGTATTTCACAGTCTTCCTGGAGCATGGCACATTCAAAGACAATCAGAAGGAAAAATCCTGCAGCTCACGGCAACGTGTATTATATTATTAGGAATGCCTCCATGTAACGCAATTAAATATGGCATATCTAAGGGGTCTGCCTGATAAATCCAGAATAAGTACAGATTCCGAAGCAGAAGAACCTCCAGGGGACATAACAAAAAGTAATAGCAGTTATTTCCCACTTTACATGAGCATAACATCCATCACAAGGAGAGAAAACAGCCACCAAGGCCTTTTTAATGAACTGTCTCCAAGAAAAATGTCTGATACATAGTTACAAAGCAAAAAAGTCACAACAAAACATTCTGGGTTTCTTCTGGGCTCCCATCACAAGATAATGTCACAAGGGTGTAGCTTTGAGAATCTTTAGCTGACATCATTGTCTCTTAAACACAAAAACTAAATTTGGGAATACTAAGAAAGAGCTTGTCTAAGCAATGAGATGTTTTTTACAGTCATGTCGTAAAGTTATTCCGTAGTCGCTCTGACAGCATGAAATACCACATTTTTTTAAAAAAGCAAAATCAAATAAAGGAAAAATGAGAGCATATAACAAAGATCCAAATTCCCAGAGAAATAAAAGAATAAAAATATAAAATTATATTCAGTAGGTTTACCAATTTGCATGGGTTTCCATACAGTATTATGTATAATGATATTAACAGATATTGACGGATCAATGTTGCATTCAGTGGCTTCTAAGGAGCATCATGGGAGCTATAAAAAGATATAGGACTAATTTCCCTGCATCTGTTTTCTTTTCAGTGTATTCCAAATCATATGCTTTGTCCTTTGCAAGTGTTCTCTCATTAGGTTGGAGTTCATGTTTCCCAAGGGTTTTGATAAATCTGTTTGCTGTATGTGCTAAAATATTCATATTGTCGTGATTACACTTTGTGATATTTACTTAAATAAAGAGTAACCTCAGTGTTGCATTTCAACCATATCTTTTCTTTCACTTAAATATCTTGAAAATGACATAAAATTTTCTTTCTTAAATAATTGGCTAAATCAAGTGTAAATCTACTTGTAATGAGTTTACACTAAATTGTCTCCATGCAATATGTATCTTTAACATTCCCTGTATTTCTAGGAAATTGAAGAATTTTGTATATAAAGAATATATTTGATCAAACAATAGGCAATTTTAAAAGATAAAATTATGTTGAGTGTACATTTTAGATTTATTTCATATTAACACTTTAAATATTTAGTTTATGTTGATTTTATTAAAAATAAAATGTATTAGGAATTTGTTATCTAGATATCCAGTGCATAACACATCATGAGAGATTAATGGGACATTTCAGTTTTCAATTAAAATCTACTTAAGCTCATTTGTTGCTGTAATACATTAACATAGTGTTATTACAGAATTGTAATTATTACAATGTTAACCCAATATTGACTATTGTAGTAGTCAACTTTCAAGATAATAACAAGGTATGAAAGTTATAATTGTATTCCTTTTAGATTTTTTTGTTCTTATCCAATTATTTTCCATTCATTTGTGTGTGTGTGTGTGTGTGTGTGTGTGTGTGTGTGTGTGCATGTGTGTGGATTGGGGAATTGTAGTGAGCTCACAAATCCAAATACTTATCTTATTTCTTTCTTTACAATTTCCCTGATGTTTGTATTCTTAAATTATTTCTTTCTCACAATGAATTAAGTTTATTTCAGTCTCCCACCTCATATCATAAGTATCTCCTTGTCTCTTAATATCTTATTTAATTCCTCTCTCTTCATTCTTTTGTCTCCTCCCTATCTTCACTCTTGATATATATCAGCCACATTATTCAAATTGTACCCTTGCTTTTATTATTTCTGGTACCTTTCTTTCCACTCTGAGTCCAGATATGGTTTCTGTTTCCTCCTGTTGCTGTTTTACTCCATTTGCTGATGTTCAGCAGCACGGTCTTCCAAATACAGTAAAACCTTGGATTGTGAGTGACTTGTTTTGTGAGTGTTCTGTAAGATGAGCAAGCATTTCTAATAAATTTTAACTTGATAAATGAGCAGTGTCTTATAATATGATAGTACGTGATGCCGAAAGTCACATGATCACAACTGAGCCATGGTTTTTGAAATTTGCTTTGATATACAAATGCTTTGGATTACAAGCTTGCTCTGGAACTAACGAATTATGCTCCCAAACCAAAGTTTTACTGTATTTTGTATCCAGTCTCTTTGACATCAATTCTCCATGCCTGAAAAAGTAATCTATGTACCTGAGGCACCTTTAAAAATAGAATGTGTTAGGAAGGAATGTAACAAGTAGACTTGAGAAATAACAAATTCTGCCTTCAGTTCAGTAGCTTCTAAGTCCGGATTGTCCAGTAGGATAACCAAGAGCTTAATGTGGCTACTGAACACTTGAAATAAAAATTAGATGAAATGAAAATTTCAAATCTAAATACACTTGGACTATATCCAATAAAATTAGTATCTGAATTAAGATGTGCTGAAACTATAAAATACACGCCACATTTTGAAGATTTAGTACAAAAAATAGAATGGAATGATCTCAGTAAATTTTTTATTAAGCATATGTTTAAGTGGCAATATTTATAGATTTTGGATAAAATAATGTTATTACCGCTTTTCACCTTTTTCATTCTGCCTTTTGAAATGTAGTGACTGGGAAATTTAAAATTACTTATGTGGCTTGTATCATTATCAGATAGTGCTGTCCTAGGAAAATATAGTTAATTCCTTATCTATAAATAAAAGCAATTAATAGAATGACTATTTACTACTAATACTTTTGACAGCTTACTTGGAGCAATTAAAATATTTAATGAAAGTCATGAAATATGTCAGTGTCATATATTCTGTATACTTTTATAATTTTCTAAATCTCAGAAGTCATTTTGCTTTAGAACCTCCCTCTACTATAGAAAAAATTTCTGAGGGAAGACATAACCTTTGTTAAGAAGTATTTATGTGGAACTACTAAGTGAAATTGAAGAAGAAGATCTAAATGATAGATAAATTGACAGAGCGATAATTACATTTGTATTAATGGCACTTTACAAAGCACATTCTGATGTACTATCCCACATAATTTTTACCTTGATACTAAATAGAAGTTAAACGTTGTAAAAGAATAAGACATTTGTGTGCTGTGTGTATATATGTGTTTAGGCCAGGTTACTTCTAATTTTTTTTTTAAATTTATGAACATATACATTTTTTAGAAAGGAAAGGGATTATATTGGAAGAAAATTCTACTTCAGGCATGTTTCACCTTGGCTGTTCCATGTTGCCCATTCGGACTTGAAGGGCAAGAGGAACTAATGCAAATATGAAGCCAGTGCTGTCTGAGTGCTGTGAGTAATAAAATACTTTGTCCCTGACTCAGGTGTCTCATGTCCTCTTCCACCATTCATGAAATTGAGGCAGGCTAACTTGTTAACTTGCAAGTACAGTAAGATTTCAGACCCTCTGAAGCTCTGGAGAAAAAAATCTAAAGAATAAAAGTTGGTTAGGGGCACACGAGTGGCTCAGTTGGTTAAGCATCTGACTCTTGATTTCACCTTCAGTCATGATCTCACAGTTCATGAGATCGAGCCCACACCAGGCTCAGTGCTGAAGTATAGAGCCTGCTTAATAGTCTCTCTCTCTCCCTCTCTCTTTGCCCCTCCCCCACTCATTCTCTCTCTCTCTCTCTCTCTCTCTCTCTCTCTCTCTCTCTCTCTCAAAAAAATAAATAAATAAACTTAAAAAACCTTATTTTAAAAAAAGAATAAAAGTTGGGGCGCCTGGGTGGCTCAGTCGGTTAAGCGTCCGACTTCAGCCAGGTCACGATCTCGCGGTCCGTGAGTTCGAGCCCCGCATCAGGCTCTGGGCTGATGGCTCAGAGCCTGGAGCCTGTTTCCGATTCTGTGTCTCCCTCTCTCTCTGCCCCTCCCCCGTTCATGCTCTGTCTCTCTCTATCCCAAAAATAAATAAACGTTGAAAAAAAAAATTAAAAAAAAAAAGAATAAAAGTTGATTACGAATAGTTTTTAAGCTCAGTAAAGGGTTATAGATGACAGCAAAAAGTAAGGGGCAAAGGAATTATTGGGGATCAGGACAAAATGAGGAGCAAATATCCATATTATTTATGATCATATAAAGATATGTAAAAGATATGTAAAAATAGACAATTGACTTAATTTGAACATCCCTTGATTTTTGTAATTTATATGGAGAAATAATTCTGCTTAGGAAAAAAATAACTTTCTTGCTGCCTCAAAATGCAAGAAAGTTACTGTTCTCACCCCAAGAGTGGATGTGGTAATTGATATAAAACATATTATACAAACAGGAGAAGAAAAAGCTATTATTCTTAAGTTTCACCTGGGTAAAAATGAACAGAAAATGTGATGTTGGTTAGTGTATATATATATATATATATATATATATATATATATACTTATCTTGCTTTAATTTTTTTTAAATGTTTATTTATTCTTGAGAGAGAGACAGAGACAGAGCATGAATGGCAGAGAGGTGGAGGGAGGAAGAAAAAGAATCCAAAGCAGTCTGAGGCTCTGAGCTGTCAGAGCCTGACGTGGGGCTCCAACCCACAAGCTGTGAGATTATTACCTGAGCCAAAGTTGGACGCTTAACCAACTGAGCCACCTAGATGCCCCAATACTCACCTTGCTTTTAAAATGCTGCAGTGTTCCAGTATCTGCCTCAATTTTCTTTTTTGTTAAAGGAAAGTATGCTTCATTTTCTATAGAAATCATAATTGTTAAGATTAAAAGATTTTTTTCCTACAAATTTAATTTCTTACTGTCATTTTGTATGGAGCTTTGAGCAAAATGTTCCTTATTTAGTCTTCTGAAGGGAAAGAAAATAACTTAGGGAACTACAAACATTTTAGTTTTATGCTGATGATCTGATGATTTTAGTTAGGAATTGTATTTATATATATTTTAATATTGATATTTTGTTTCACTCTCACAATATATAAAATCTGTCCTATATAACATAATTTACTTGGTTAAATGCAAGTTTATGGATTTCAGCTATGTTTGTGAAACAAAAGTTCACCATCTTCATAAAAATAAAACAAATGACATGAAATGAGATAATTTATTTGGTATTACAAGCAGAACCAGGCCTAGATGTAGAGTCACATTTTAATAACTAAAAGTTAGTAAAGTTATGAAGACAAAGGTTCAATGTTAACAAATATCTTCTGAGTTTTATCTTTAACCATAAAAATATACAAAATATATGATACTGAAAATGTTCTGTAATTATTACTTTTTTCATTATTCCAAATATAGAATTTATGGAAAATTGGTAATGGTAATTTAGAATATATTCCCACTTTGATTGAGCCCCTGTACCCTTATTATTAATAGATACATATCTTTCTGGTGCTTTGAATGACCAATATTTGGGGTCTTTTACCAACATCAAATGAGATACTGTATTTCTTTTTTTGTTTGTTTTAATTTTTTTAATATTTATTTATTTTTGAGAGGGAGAGAGAGAAAGAGGGAGAGAGGCAGAGAAAGAGGGAGACATGGAATCTGAAGCAGGCTCCAGACTCCGAGCTGAGAGCACAGAGCCAGATGTGGGGCTCGAACCCATGAATGGCAAGATCATGACCTGAGCCAAAGTCTGAAGCTCAACTGACTAAGCTACCCAGACTCCCCTTTTTCTTTCTTTTTAAATTTATTTTTTATTTTTTTATTTTTTACTGTGAAAATAAAATGTTATTTTATAACTTTTAATAATTTTTCTAAATGTCTTATATATGAATAATATGAATAAGCCCATCACTCTAGATATGAGCTGCTAATAGGTGAGCCAGATTCTAAGGCAACAAATCTAAGTTATCTTTTGGTAAATGAGTGTTGGATTAGAAAGAACAAGAAAGCTTTACCCAAATCTCAATTTTGCCGATTTGAGAGAATAGGAAGAAAATTTATCCAAGGCAACAGAAAACTGAAATTAGCCATGACAATAACTCCTAAAATACTAAGAATTCAGTTTTAGTTTAAAGATTATGATTTTCTTTTCCATGAGCTGTTAAGAAAAATATATGATCTTGCTGATAATGTTGTCTTTTTAGTGTGAAAATGAGTGAGACATACATGTCTATCAGACTTGGGAAATAAATTAAGACTTAGGAAATAAATATTGTCTTAGTCTACTTGGGCTTCAAATACCGTAACACCCTAACAAAATACTATACAGTGAGTAGTTTAAATAACAGAAATTTATCTTCTCACAGTTCTGGGGGCTGGAAGTCCCAAATCAAGATGACTGCTGATTCAGTTCCTGGTGAGAGCTCTCTTCCCAGCTTGTAGATGTCTGCCTTCTTGCTGTGTCCTCACATGGGTGCACAGAAATAGAGAGAATGATTTCAGGGTGCCTGGGTGGCTCAATAGGTTAAATGTCCAACTCTTAGTTTCAGCTCAGGTCATGATCTCATGGTTCATGGGTTCAAGCCTCTCTTTGGGCTCTGTGCTGACAGTGCAGATTGAGAGACTTGGGATTCTCTCTCTCCCTCTCTCTGCCTCACCCCTACTTGTACTTTCGCTTTCTCTCAAAAGTAATTAATTTAATTAAATAAAAAGAGAGACAGAATGATCTTTCTCCCTTCTTCCTCTTACGAGGCCATCCACCCTACTGGATTAGGGTCCCATCTTTATGACCTCACTTAACTTTAATCACCTCCTAAAGACCCTATCTGCAAATGCAGTCACATTCGGGCTTAGGGCTTCAACATACGAATTATGGGTGGGTGGTACAATTCATCCATAGAAAATACTCTGACAGCATATTCAATGACACAATTCAGTAATAATTCATTTCTTGATTATTTCTTTCAGCAAATACAGCCAGAGTATCTTCTCCAATGCTAAGTTTCTGGAAAGCATCAGCATTATATAACTTAGCACCTGCCTTACATTAATTTGAGCAATTCAGCAGCTCTAAAAAGAGTTCATCTATTTTTTTTTATACAGCTTTAAGTGTTAATATAGCTGACCCTATTGTTCAAGCAGAAAACTTTATCCTGGACCACAAGTTCTTTCTGGAATTGTTTTACCTGTGGATTAAACTCTTTATCCTAGACAATGTACTGAACCAGATAGCTTTCCATAAAGCTATCGTTCTTCAATGTGTATACCATAGTACCTATGTAATCTCTTCCTGTGTTCCATTCTCCCAAGTTAGAAGATATTGATAATGCTGGCAATAGTTCTTGCTGCCCACCTCAAAGACATGTCCATGTTTTCTATGAAAATACTCATATAAGAATTGATATTCAATGATTTGTTTCACTTGGCCAGAGAGACCAACTTGAGTACAGTGTTCTCAGCCTTACAGAAAAGTTTGAAAGCAGGGCACCTGGTGGTTGAGTTAGGTAAGCGTCCGACTTCAGCTCAGGTCATGATCTCATAGTTTGTGAGTTGGAGCCTTGCATCGGGCTCTGTGTTAACAGCTCAGAGCCTGGAGCCTGCTTCAGATTCTGTGTCTCCCTCTCCTTCTGCCCCTCCCCTTTCACTCTGTTTCTCTCTCTCCAAGATAAATAAATATTAACAATTTTTTTTAAAAAAGATTGAAAGCATGGGAACAATTCTAACTTTTATTTAGCTATTAGATGTTTTCCTGTTTCATAAAATAATGTGTAATTGGGATTCAATATAGCAAAACTGGCATTCTCTTTAGGAAACTTTCTCTAATTAAAAAATGAAAATGTAACTTTTCCTACATGTACAGAAGCAGGGCCTTATATAAAAATTGAAGCTTCTGAGGAATTTGCTGAAAATCTTGTGTAGGACATTGGACAACCACAATGAGAGGAAATGACTTGGAAGTGGTTTGTGAAATAAGTCCATTCTACTTGGATTTTTAATGGTTGGGAGATCCCCAGATGATACCTGGAATACATTAATTTCATATAACTAAGCAAAGTATTCTATGTATAGTATTAGTATAATATTAGTATTTCTGCTAGTTGTATAATGGAAGTATACAATTCTTTGTAATATTTTAGTGTAAAATTCACTAAAAACAAAGATAAGCTGTGCTTGTAATTTTCTCTTTCATAAGTATAAAACTCTTTCACAAGTATAAAAACTTTCCCTACATTAAATAGCAAGCAGCTTCCCTTGCCTAGAATGCTGTTACCGTCTACTACAAGTCAACAATGTGACTGTATAGTCAGTTTATCCTATTTGTATTCAGACTTTATAAACTTTCTCTTGTGTTTTTTTTAAAACCACCTTCCTATAATGAAGTTAACTAATACTGTATATTATTGGTCTTCAATACAGTATCTCCCCATCTAAACATGAATGAGGTAAATAACACATTTATAAGACTGATTCATTATTGCTGATTCTAAAGATTTGGAACCTAATCGCAGAGGCAGCAATGGAAGTGTTGAGGTTATATACATGAATTTCTGGGACTTGTGGAGAAGATTGTGCTTTCTTTAAAAATCCTCTCATGTCCAAAATTTGCTTTTCTTCAGGTTAACCAAGCATTAATCATTCATTAATTACCAGATGGAAATTATGCCTGCCTGGTCCAGTCAGTAGAGCATGCTACTCTTGACCTTGGGGTTGTGAATTCGAGCTCCACATTGGGTGTAGAGATTACCTAAAAAAATAAAATCTTAAAAGAAAAAAAGAAAGAAAATATGACTTTGGCCCTACAGGTCACAGAAACTTTCAATGAAAAGATAAACAGCGCCCCCTGCCTGCAAGATCAGACATTTCTAATTCATCTTTAAATCCAGTGTACTGTTAATTGTAATAATGAAGTTTTAGCTAACATCTCTGGGTAGAGTAATTAATCCCTCTCTCCCTTGTACCCTCAATGGTAAGTCAGAAACTGAAAACCACGAGATGTTCCCCAACTTCAAACTACCAAGGCAGCCTGTCACCATTTCATAAATTAGAGCAGGAAACACAAGGCTTTGGGGTCCCATATACAAAAATATTTCTTACTGCAATCACAGTAGCCAAAGTTACATATTGTGCCTGTTTTCTAAGCCTCAATGGGATGAGGCTTAAGCCCACAATGGGATGAAAA
Source organism: Herpailurus yagouaroundi (assembly GCF_014898765.1). Lineage (NCBI taxonomy): Eukaryota > Metazoa > Chordata > Mammalia > Carnivora > Felidae > Herpailurus > Herpailurus yagouaroundi. The sequence continues at coordinate 117,439,613 of NW_024412376.1, read as the reverse complement.
GAAAGTTAGGTATTTGTTCCCCATACATGCAGAGTGGTTGGTGTGTTTCCCTGTATAACAGAGAAATTCTGAGATTAGGAAACCTTGGTCTTATTGAAGGGCTGCTGGAAAAATTGCCATCCTCCTCTATGGGGAGAGAATTATCTTTATCAAACTGGAGAGAAAGGATATCTACACTGAGGAGAGAGAGGCATCTCTATCTTTACTATCCTAGAATGTAAACAAACCTGGTGTGGGGGGTGGGGGAGATATATCTCTCTTACTGAGGAATGTAGAAGACACTACCATTAATCAAAGGCTCCTTGCTTATAAGGACATTCTTGAAGAGGTAATCTGGAACAAATTGACTGTTAATGATATACAGAAATATGAATTATCTCCCATCAATCATATATTGCAAGTGCCTTCTCTATTGAGAGAGAAAGATAGAGAGAGCCTGAGTGTGAGCCAGGGAGGGGCAGAGAGAGAGGCGGAAAGAGAGATCCCAAGCAGGCTGCACTCTGTCAGCTTGGACCCCTAGCCCGGCTGGATCCCACGAACTTTGAAATCATGACCTGAGCCGAAATCAAGAGTGGGACACTTAACAGACTGAGCCACCCAGGTGCCCCGCAAATATCTTTTTTTGGTAACACTTTTTCACTTTTGTTGTAATAATCTACATTGTAATCGACATTGTAGATTTCACTTTTGTTGTAATAATCCACTTGTAGTACACATTTTGCTAATGTGTTGTTAAGAAAATAGTGAATACAATTTTATTAAAAGAACTGAACATTTGTTATTTCTGCCATCAATACCACCCCGGACCATGACCTCATACATGTACTAGTAAACATCTTTTTCACAGCCTTTATTCTTGTAAACATCTCTTCCAATTGTGATACGTTCTATACAATGTTGCTAGATTATTCATTGTAAACAAATTAATAATAATATGACCATAAAACCTATGGAATATAATAAAATTCTGTTTACTCTTAATCAAAACTATCATGTTTTTGTACTACTTTTACTCTAATCCAATTTTTGCCTATTATTATTCACTACAGCCAAAGTGAATGACTCTATTCTCTCACCCATCCAGTATTTGTATTAACTGTCCTTCCACCGAGTCTGTATAAACTAAGGTGCTTCAAAATTTTTACATTATATACACTAGTGACTAATTCTTTTAGCTTTTCAATTTCTGAAAATGACTTTGCTTTCATTTTTGAAGAATATTTTCACTAGATATAGAATTCCAAAATGTTTGTTGTTGCTGTTCTCTCAACACTTTGAAGATGTTCTATTGACTTTTAGCTGGGTTTGTTTTGTATAAGAAGAAAGTGATTGTTTTCATTTTTTCTTCTCTTATGTAGTGTGTCTTTATCTTGCTTCAAATATTTTATCTTTGTCATTAGTTTTCAAAATTTTGAATATGAGATATTTTGGTATAGTTTTCTTTGTGTTTATGCTTCTCGGAGTTTTTTTGAGTTTCTTTGTTCTGTGGGTTTATATTTTTCAATAAACCTGGAAGACATTTGACATTATTTATTCAAATATTAAATTCCATATACTTCAGATTGCTTGATATGGTCTCAGAGATCACCCTGACTTTGTTCATATTTTCAGACTCTTCTATTCAAACTTATTATCCTCTCTGCATTGTCTAACCTGCCAAGTCCATCCTCTGAAATATTTTACTTTACATTTCTTTTAAATTTTTGAGTATTTACAATAGATGTTTGATATACTTGTTGGCTAATTTCATGATTTCTGTCACTTTGTAATTGTATTAATTTTTATTCTGTGTTAGATTTCTTTTCCTGTTTTTTTTGCATGTCTAGTCCGTTTTGATTGGGTGCCAAACAGTATGATTTTATGAATGTTGAATTATTCAGTAGTACATGACTATTCCTAAATTGTGAGTTTTCTGGGTTCTCCTTTGAAAGTTTTGAGAAATTTAACATGTCCTTTAAATCCATGCTTGTCTCAACCCAATTTTAGTGTACAGAGTGAACATAATAATTTTTATACAAGGAATCATTAATTGAATTATAATTCTTCTGTTCTTCTAAAACAGTGTCAAAAGTCACACATAAGATTTAAATTCTATTAATACAAATATTCCAAAGTTACTTAATGAAGAAAGAATACATTAATTTGCTTTTTGAGGATTAATGTAGGACAAAATAACATTCATAGGAAACAAAGAAGATCAGATGATTTTCTAAATACCAATTTGAAACACTTCAAAAGTAATGAAAACTTACCTTTTAAAAATCTTTTTATCTACTTACAGTAAAATTTGGTACTCAGTGTACAATTCTATGAAATTTAACAAACACATAACTGACAATTATAAACACAATCTAGGTACAGAACAGTTCCATCAATTCCAAAACAATCTGCTTTGATACACACACACACACACACACACACACACACACACACACTCTCTCTCTAGAAATTCAAAGTCCAAAGTCTCTCTCACTGGGCTAAAACAAGATGCTGGCAGAGTTTTTTGTTTTTTGTTTTTTGTTTTTGTTTTCCTTCTGGAAACACTAGGAGAAAATCTTTTATCTTCCCTTTTTTTCAGTTTTTGGAGGCCTTTTTTTTTCTTCAGTTTTTACATTTCCTTGGTTCTTGGCTCTATTCCATTGTCTTTAAAACTACCAATATTGGACTGAGTCCTTTTCACATTACTACCTCTAATTCTGTTTCTTCTTTCTTTTTAATTATATAAGGGGCCAGGTAATTACATGGGGCCTACATAGATAACTCAGAATAAACTCCATATTTTAATAGCCTCAATTCAATTACATTGTAAAATGCCTTTATCGCTAAGGTAAAATATTCCTACGTTCTGGGGAGTAGGACATGGTTATATTTGGGGGACATTATTCTGCCTATCACAGCATAGTTTACATACTCTGGCTTTATGGAAGTATAATACTTTAGTGTCTTCTTTGATGTTCTCCTGGCCTATCATTATGAAGAATGATATTGTCTGTAATTCTACTGATTTGAAGGTACAAATTGAATGCTCACCTTGTAGGCTTATATTATTTATAAAACATTTTTGGCAGAGGTTGATATTTAAGGAAAATGATTTGATCCAAAGTTTATTTCCATACATATAATAATGAACTCAGCTATGATGGAATGCTAATATATTTATGAAGTATGTAGTTGTATCTTAAAGCCATTTCAAAGAAGCACTGTAGCATAGTAGAAATAATCTGGCACCTGAGTTGAAATAAGCTGTTAGTTCCTTATACTACTAACGAGGCTAGAATGCTGAATTTCCCCTTAAAATATATAGTATTCTTATTTAATATCAAGATGTTTTCTTCTCACTTCCATTTTGTCTAATCTGTGACAAATCTACAAAGCCAGAGACCTAGTTCATGTTATTTTAAACATTACCATCTTATATTTCCTGCATTGATATCCTTAGAGTTCTATTTGTGTCGTTGAGTTCAGAAAAGAAGTTAAGTCCCTGTGACCCCTGAACAATTTGTATCCAGATGAAAAAAAATTAAAAATAAAAAAAAGGAATCCAAGTTTGTGCTCAGCTTACATGACCCTGAGAAAATTATTTAGCTTTGTTTAGTTATCTGTCTACTTAATTTTATGTCTTTTTATAGACATTATTTTGTGACAGTGTTAGAATTGTATTATAATTATGACTTTTAGCTCTTTCGAGTTATTATTTCAGATATGCACACCTACATGCAGGGCTGCTAAATATATTATGAATTGGTAAAATCAAGGCTACACTATCATGTTGTAGTCTTTGAAGAAAAATACCAATTTATTTTAGCTTAGCATCCAAGAAATATTAGGATACATATTTTCACATTGATATTTTCTCTTATTTTAATATAAGCACACATATACACAACCCATATTTTAATGGATATCATAAATTAGCTAGCTGAAGTAGAAGAGAAAAAGAATAAAAACTAGATCTTATGCTGGCAAGACACTCCAAATGTGAAGCTATTTTTGTTTAAACGAGAGGTATTTAACTGGATCGGTGTTTGAAATTTCTTTTCTTCTATCAGTTCTTTAAGTATGAATTTGACTTAAAATACGTAATAATATATATGAACACTAGTTCTGGGCAGCTGACTATGCTTAGCATATCTTTGAGATATTTTGAGATAATTTCTCCTGCAGTCTGCATTGCCTGACACATCTCTTTGAAATTTTTTCTGAAAGAAAAATTTTATGCCTCACACACAGAAAAACTGTTTTTGATTTATCATTTCTGATTTTGCAGAATCTTGTTTGAGATCAAAATTTTGAGTAACTTGGAGCTTAAGTTTAAAATATCCTCTGTGAAGTATTTGAGTCATAAAGGCTAATGTGAGAGTATTGTTTTCAGCTATATTTCAGATTTATAAGTGTATTTTTTTAAATCACAGAAATCTTAAAGGACTTTTAAAATAATATTTGATTTCAAATTATGGGACTTTAAAAAAAGATTTAATTAGTTATATCTAATTATATAGTTACAGTTATTGGTAATCTGTCTAAACATAGGGATGTGAATCATCTCTATTCCCACAACATATATTCCGACAGGCTACTGAGAATGTTTTATGTTCATTGTAATTTAATTTATGATGTTGATTACTTAATTCAGTTACTTTAGTTGAAATGTGACAGAGTCTGATAATTCTTGTTTTCACAAATTATAGCTATAAATTTTACCTTAATTTTATTTTAAAAGCTCTATCTATAGAAATACTAAACACATTTTGAATTGCTTTACTATGCCAAAATAGGGAGACATTTAATCACTTTATAATAAAGTGTAACTATCTGTATCATCTGTGTGAAGCTCATTGTTACCTGAGACTAGCATCAATGTCTTTTTCTATTCCAAAGGAAAATTAAACAAAATATTTCGGTTATTTTCCAAATAGTTGTTGTTTGGTAATTACTTTCATAGCACACAGGTTTGAAAATAAAGTTCAAAATATAGATAATAAATAAACTACAATCGATTCTATTATCCATGGCAGTTATGCATTGTAGAATCTCTAAAAACACTGAATTAGCAAACATTGAATCGTTGCTCCTAGAGAACAGGATTTATCGATTGATTATAATCTTAAATCATAAAAACAACACATCCTGGTAGATTTTATTTCAAATTACAAAGATAAAATACAGATCCAGAAGTAAATTACTTTTCTGAGGTCTCCCACTAACAGGTGCCAGAGTTGGGATTTGTGATTCGAACCCCATCCAACTAACCCTAGAGTGAGAGCTTCTTGCACAACACTACACTGCCCCCTACCATCCTTTGGCAGCATCTGTATGAGAGCAGTGCAATTCAGGTAGGAACATGGCGCTGGGCAAATCAAACCCTCCACCTCCACTGCCCTTTGCTCTATGCATGTCAGCGAATTACCCTGAAGCAGTCAGAGTATTGATTTAGGGGTTACAAATAAATTTTAGCCACTAGGCAAACTGGAATATACAGCATCTGTGAATAATGAGTGTTGGTTGACTCTTCTTTTTGGTATTCCTTTCTAGGTTATACAAATAAAAATACTTGTATTTAGGAAAAAATAAGGAACTCTTGGGGCCAAGATGGCAGAGCAGAATAGAAGTTCTCTGCTATTGTCATCCCCAAAATGCAACTAGATCAACACCAAACCATTTTTCACACCTAGAAAATTGATCTGAGGATTAACACCACAGTTTGCATAACTTGAGCCACAGAACTCCACAGGTATGCAGTGTGGAGAGGTGAACTGTGGAGAGAGAAGCTGCGGAGGGTAGGGAGCTGTTTTTGCAGAAAAAGGACAGAGAAAATGGGAAGAGTACAGGAAAAGCACTCCCCCAAAAAGTAGCTGGAGAGAGAGAAAGAAAGAGTGGAAACACCCACAAGTTATTGAACAAGAAAGGGTGAAAGGAGAAAGGAAAGGGGGGAGCACAGTCACAAATTCTATAGTTTTATACCTGGCAGTGCTCTGGTGGGAAGCATGAATCCCCAGGAGCAGTGAGGTCCAAAGGGTCCATGGGCCACATGGGAAGAAGTGATTCCCCTGCTGGTAAGGCATTTGTTAGAGTCCTTGTGGCCTTCCCACAGATCCTAGTGGACCCTGGAGAACAGCCATGTTTGCTGGTATTGGAACAAAGACACTAGGGTGCAGTGAAACCTGGCGCTGGTTGTGTGTTGTGATTTACCATAATCTCTGAACCTCTGCTGCTACATGATCACGTGAACTTTTTCTGTGGCAAGCCAGAACCTGGCCACAATCTCTGAGTCTCTACAGCAACACCATCACATGAGCATTCCCTGGGGGCAAGCCAGCACCCAGCGATTGCCCAGCAAGATCCTCCCCCACAGGGTTGGAGTGGGTCCAAACCCCAGAGCCCTCAGAAGTGAGGGGTTTGGAAACACAGTACCATGGGGGCACCTGGGTGGCTCAGTTGGTTGAGTGTCCAACTTTGGCTCAGGTTATAATCTCACCGTTTGTGAGTTCAAGCCCCACATCAGGATTTGTGCTGACAGCTGAGAGGCTGGAGCCTGCTTCTGATTCTGTGTCTCCTTCTCTCTCTCTGCCCCACCCCCAATCATGCTCTGTCTCTCAAAAAAAAGTAAATGTTAAAAAAATTAAAAAGGAAACACAGCCCATCTGAGATAAAATTCATGAAGGTGGTGCCACCTGGCAGGCTGACGACTTGGACACAGACAGTGTAGAAGTGGGGAGTAGATGGAAGCCGGAAACAAAAGAGGGATGCTTGATTGCTTGACGGTGAGAGCACAGAGTTCTGGCACTAGAGACTGGGAAACTGAGTGATGCCATTTTCACCTCTCCCACGCATGTGCATATATGCACACACGTGCCACAGTGATCCACCCCAGTAAGCTAAGCAGTGCCACCTAGTGGAGAATGGAGCCATTACACCAAGCCCTGTCCAGTTGCGCCAACCAAGCCCTAGAGGACCACCACAAGTCTCTCTGCCTGCTTAGTGTACAGACTATAAAGTGCTTCATAGTTTGACTTCTAGGGGAAACTAGATATAATTTCCTTTGGATTTCTTTCTGTTCACCGGTTATCTATTCTTTTTTTTTTCCCTTAGTCTTGGATACAGAAAGAGAAAAAATTGTTTTTATTTTCTGTTTTTGTAAAAAAATTTGTAAATTTTTATTAAATTTTTTATTTTTTTGTAATTTTTAAAAATCTGTTTTACTTTTTTCATTTCATCTTATTCTATTTTATTGCATACATTTTAAAAAATTTTTAAACGTTTTCTTACTTTTTTCTCCATTTTTTCTTTTCATTTCCCTTTATTCTCTATTCTAGCAAGCTTCTTTCAACAACCAACAAGCAAGAAATTTTAAGGGGGACTCTATGAGAGGAAAAAAGATGAAACAAAAGAAAAAAGATCAAAACACAACTAGAATCTCTCTTACTTTATTTGATTTTTTGCGTTGTTTTTAATTTTTTATTTTCTATTTTCTGTTTTCTTTTTCTTCCTCCAAAATGAGGAAATGAATGAATTCACCACAAAAGAAAGAACAGGAAGAAATGACAACCAGGGACTTAATCAACACATATATAAGCAAGATGTCTGAACTAGTATTTGAATCACGATAATAAGAATACTAACTTGGGTTGAGAAAGCATAGAATCCTTTTCTATGGAGGTAAAAGAAGTAAAATCTAGTCAGGATGAAATTTAAAATGCATAACTGAGATGCAATCTTGAATGATTACCACAGTGGCAAGGATGGATGAAGCAGAGCAGCAAATCAGCAATAGGGAAGACAAAATTATGGAGAATAATGAAACAGAAAAAAGAGGGAAACTAAAGCAAAAGAGCACCATATAAGAATTAGAGAACTCAGTGACTCATTAAAAAAGGAATAACATCTGAATCATAGGAGTTCCAGAAGATGAAGAGAGAGAAAAAGGGGCAGAAGGTTTATGTGAGCAAATCATAGCAGAAAAATTACCTAATGTGGGGAAAGATACAGACATCAAAATCCAAGAAGCATAGAGAACTCTCATTAGATTCAATAAAAACCGACCATCAACAAGACATATAATAGTCAAATTCAGAAAAAACACAGACAAGGAAAGAATTATGAAAACAGCAAGGCTGTCATTCAAAATAGAAGGAGAGATAAAAAGTTTCCCAAACAAAAATTAAAGGAGATTGTGATCACTAAACCAGCCCTGCAAGAAATTTTAAGGGGGACTCTCTGAGAGGAGAAAAGATGGAAAAAAAAAAAAAGACCAAAAGCAACAAAGACTAGAAAGGACCAGAAAACACCACCAGAAACTCCAACTCTATGGGCAACACAATGGCAATAAATTCTTATCTCTCAATACTCCCTCTAAATGTTAATGGACTAAATGCTCCTTCAATCGAAAGACATAGCGTAACAGAATGGATGATAAGAAAACAAGATCTATTTATATGCTGTTTACAAGAGGCCCATTTGAGACCTAAAGACACCTTCAGATTGAAAGTAAGGGGATAGAGAACCATCTACCATGCTAATGGTCACCAAAGGAAAGCCAGAGTAACCATACTTATATCATACTATCTAGATTTTAAAATAAAGACTATAACAGGAGATGAAGAAGGGCATTATATCATAATTAAGGGATCTTTTCACCAAGAGGATCTAACAATTGTAAATGTTTATGCCCCAATGTGGCAGCAGCCAAATACATAAATCAATTAATTACAAACATACAGAAACTCATTGATAATAATCCCATAATAGTAGGGAACTTCAATACCCCACTTACAACAACAGACAGATCATCTAAGCAGAAAATCAACAAAGAAACAATGGCTTTGAATGACATACTAGACTGGATGGACTTAACAGATATATTCAGAACATTTCATCCCAAAGTAGTGGAATACACATTCTTCTCGAGTGCACACGGAACACTCTCCAGAATAGATCACAATCAGCCCTCAACAAGTACAAAAATATCGAGATCATACTATGCATATTTTCAGACCACAACGCTATGAAACTCAAAATCAACCGCAGGAAAAAATGTGGAAAGTCAGTGAATTCTTGGATATTAAATAACGTAAGGGAAAGGAAGCAAAAAATAATATAAAAACAGGGAGGGGGACAAAACTTAAAGGACTCTTCAATAGAGAGAACAAAGTGAGAGTTGTTGGAGGGTTAGTGGGTAGGGTGATAACCTAAATGGGGGAACGGGCATTAAGGAAGACACTTGTTGGAATGGTGTTATATGTAGGGAATGAATCACTGGATTCTACTCCTGATATCATCATTGCACTATATGCTAACTTGGATGTAAATTTTAAAAAAATAAAATAAAATAAAATAAATAATTTAAAATAATGTTAATTTGACAGTCAGAAAAATTAAAGCAAGAGGCAATAAAGGGAAATAATAAAATTAATTCTCTTAGAATAGCATTAAACACCCATACACACACACACACACACACAAAATCAATGTAGTCACAGTAAATATAGTGATAATTTTGGAATGGTTCACAGGATTTCTCTGAGAATAATTGAGATAATTTCAGGGCTTCATTAATTTTTACTTTTATTATTGAAATTTTGGGGCAACAAATATAAAATATTTGCACTAAATATGTGCACTAAATATCTGTATTGTGCCACACAAGATGTCCTTGATGTTCACTATTTCATTTAATACTTGAGGCAAAACTTTGAAGTATGCATAGCTATCGTTCAGTTAGGCAAACAGTTTCATACAAGTTAAATAACTTTTCTAAGATAAAAAAAAAAACTAGAATGTGTCTGAGTGAGAATACAAAAGCAGTTACTCACAACTCCAAAACTCATGGTCTCTGCAGTCCACCACAGCTCCCTAGAGAAAATACTTTATGGGACATATTGCTTTTAATTAGATTTGTGTGTTTAACTGAATGTCCAATTTGCCTGAGTGAACATTCTGTGAAAGTATAACTGGCCGTCTGGCCCAATATTGTATCTCTGGTTCCTAGTAGAGTGTCTGCCACACATTAACAAGTTATAAATATTTGTGGATGTTATACATGAAAATAAATGGATTAATGATATCCTAGTTATAAAAATTAGCTTCCAAAAGTTTTTATATAACTATATTATTCAGCTCAATTTTTTGTTGCTTTTTTTTTTACATTTTTGTTTGGGCTATGTACACTGTGCCAAAACTGAAAACCTAAATTTTATAATTAATGACTGCTCGTGTTACTTTCAGGTTTTTAGGATATTTCTGTATGCAGCACGGGGTTCTCTTTTGAACCATTTCCTGCCATTACTGTGCTCATTGATGACTCTTTATTCTACCTTCTAAGTCTACATTGTTGGCAAAGCTCTGGCTGAACACTGTGCCCATTCTTAAACAGCCATCTGCATGTGCCCAAGAAAAATAGCAAAGAACAGAAAAAACCCTGTCAGGCTCTTATTCTTTGCCAATTTCTTCATTCAGTTTTACTGTGTCCTATGAGTGCTAATATAAAATGGGTATTCTGATAGCTTCACTTCTCCTCAATGGTTTGTGTTTTAAAGAAGCAGGAAGAACAGAGGCACAGAAAAAAGGAAACAGCTAGAGCTGTCATTACAAAATACTGGATTAATATATATTATTATGAGATGTATGAGGGCAAAAAAATACTCTACAGAACATATTTTAATACATGTATCTGTAAATATATATAGTCATACTCAGGCTTAAACTTTGTTGTAAATACTTAGACATATGTAGAAATATCATAGAGAATAAATACAATCACTTAAATTCAGAGAAGTTGACATAGGAAAACTCTAAAAGAAGGAAAATTTGCTAAACAGTTTCTTACGTGAATGTGTTTTACTAAAACGCTACATATATTGATTAACTTTAGAGCAAAAACAATGTTATGTACCTAGTATTATCTTTATAATTAATAATTTTTTTCTTGTAATTTATCTAATAAGCACATGGCTACTAAGACATTCTTAGAAACATGTAGATTTTTTTGCTTGTTATTGTTTTTGTTACATTTTAAAGAAAAGCATGTTTTGAGAGAGGATTCTGCTAATGATGACTTTTCATTTAGGCTTTCTGGCTCTATGTATTAAAGATAAAGTTTCTTAGAATGAACACTTTAATAACTGGAAAAATCCTTGTTACTCATAGGTGTAATGTTTTCAAATATGTCCCTTAGAGATGCACGTTCTTCAGGAGTGCCTCAGGGAAAAAGCTGAAGGTGACAAAGGAGAAACCAGACAATCTTGTATTGGTTTATAGTTCGGTACTTTAAATGAGTTTATGGGGCACCTGGGTGGCTCAGTTGGTTGAGCATCCAACTTTGGCTCAGATGATGAACTCACTGCTAGTGAGTTCGAGCCCCAAGTCAGGCTCTATACTGACAGCTTGTAGCCTGGAGCCCGCTTCAGATTCTGTCTCCGTCTCCCCTGCTCTCACTCTGTGTCTCTGTCTCTCTCAAAAAAGAAAAGAAAAGAGTTATGTGCTTAGGGCCACCTGGGTGCCTCAGCTGGCTAAGCATTTGACTTCAGCTCAGGTCTTGATCTCACATTTCGTGAGTTTGAGCCTCACATTGGGCACCATGCTGAGAATGCCGAGCCTGCTTGGGATTCTCTCTCTCTCTCTCTCTCTCTCTCTCTCTCCTTCTCTCTCTTCTCGTCCCCCACGTGTGTGCTCTCTTTCTCCTCTCTCTCTCTCTCTTTCAGAATAAATAAACTAAAAAAAAAAGAGTTTATGTGCTTAAAGGAATCTGTGCTAACAAAAGATTTGAGAGTCATTTATCTAGCCTAGCTTCCTTAGCACTAGATCAAACACCTGTAGAATGCTAACAAGTACATAGTCTGGTAGATTACAAAGACTTTATGTTGGACACTATTTGGGGGAAATATTCTTACCTGTATTTTGTGGAGCACATGATTTGCAAAGATTCTAAACAGGATCCTCTCCTAATTTTCTTCATGAGACCTAAAATCCATACAGCACTGAATCCGACCAGTAATGTCGGTTTACTTTTTCATCTTGTGCCAGCGCGATGCCTGGCACATAATGGGATTTCAATCAGTATTTGTTAAAAGAACAAGTACTGGCAGAAAGCATTTCTACACAGCAGATGTTCCAAACCACATGAAATCTTTGGTCAGAGAATGCTTATTTCCTTACCATGTTTTTGTTTTTCATTTTTGTTTTCCACAAAGGAGAAGAAAGCTCAGGTCCTTTTCTCAAAGGAGGAATAACACAGAAATAACACTTATGGGCCATTTTTATACCATCTCACTCTATTCTCCCTTTAGGATGCTGAGTGGCTTATCTTATTTCTGAGTTTCACCTCTATTGGTTCCATTTTCAAAGTAACCATTGCTATCAGTGTGTTCTTACTGTATTTCCCTTTCACCTTTGAAGTGTCCTCTCCTCCTCTGATTTTTATCCTCTGGCCAAAACTTCCAGGTTGGGTGGAGAAGTGAGTGTGTTATGATGGAAGAGTGTTAAGTCTTTCTTCGTCCTCTCTACCTGAATTAAATCAGGGTTGTGAGAGTCTGGTGGTCTGAGTCCCAAGTAGGATAGAAGGCTCCGTCATATTTTCTACTCTAGCTTTACAAGCAAGAATTGATAACTGTGTATGAATTCCCATTTGAATGCTTTTGTCAGTTATCATTTGATCAGAACTTGAAAGGGAGAAAGAATGATTAATCAGCATGTTCAGACTACAAATATTATGTAATACTATCTCATACTTATTTTATGTATGTCAGATTCTTCTAAGAATTTTACATGAATTAATACATTTAGTCCCCACAGTAGCCATTTGAAGTATCAAGGATTGAGATGAGAAAACAGAGGCACAAAGACATCAGGTAACTTGTTTACAGTCACAGGGCTAGTTAAGTGGCAAAGAAAGATCTAGGTATTCCAGATTCAGAATACCTTAAACATCATGTTATACTGTTTCTCTAACATTATCTGGCCTTGTCTATGCACCTGCAATTAACTAGAAGTATCTTGAATTAGAAGTCTGAAGACCTGGGGCTAATTTGTTACGTATTTGACTTCCTGATCTCACAGTTAATGAGTTTGAGTCCCTCATTGGGGGTGAGCAAGAGCCCAGCATCAGGTGAGCTCAAGTCTTGCTTCCCTCATTTTCTCTCTGCTCCTTGTGAGATTCTCTTTCTCTGCCCCTCATTCAGTTGCTCTCTCTTTCTCTCTCTCAAACAAAAAAACAAGTCTGAAGATCTGGGCTCTGGTTTCTTTGAATCTACTATGACCTTGGAGTTTTATTGTCAGTTGTAATGCTACACTTTTCTACAGGTTGAAAAAAAGTGCTGGTTTAATGGGAAGGAAATGATGAATTTGGCTTGAGATATATTTAATATAATGGCATAATGGAAGAATTCAACTGAATTGCAAACTTACATTGGGGACATGGGCTAGAAGTCTTTTTTTGAAATAGATCTTTTGGAGTCATTTTGCTAAAAATGAAAACAGATAAAATTCTTCATTTATAAAAGAAATGGCAATTTGCAAGACTTTTTCTTTCACATCCAATGTCACATGTGCAAGTTATTCAGATTTCTATTTTATAGAATTTAGAAGACAAGCTCAAAAAGGCTAAATCAGTAGTGTAAGGCCACAAGTTTATGCTTACTCTCTCTAAATAGGGTCAGATAAAAAGCTTGGGTGATATTATATTTTAATTTAATACAATTTAATATGTTTTATTATTCTTATAAGTGAAATATTCTTTGACACAAAAATGGAGTGGGAGCTATATATGATAGAAAATTGTATAGCCATATAAAATTATAATAAGAAATATAAAAACATGAAGAAAGTTGCTTCTTTAGCCATTCACTCACATAAGCATACTTACTTTGAATCACAAATTTAGCTATCAATATGTTTTTTCACTTTTACAGGGAAGAATACGCATAAGTGCTTTCTGCATAAAAGCTGTCAGATTCCAGTGAATTCTTTATTTCAATGGTATTATATTAATGGTAATAGCTAACACTGATTGCGGTTTATGTGACAGGTTCTGTGGTTATTGTTTTACATACATCCTTGCACTTCCATCTTTAGACAAATTTTATAAAGTAGCTTCCATGCTGGCCGGCTGGGGTCAGAATTACCAGGTCACTAAGAGTTTGAGAAACTAACAACCAAACTACATGGCTCTTCTCTGTCAATAAATTTTAGGTGATTCTGGGCAACTGATGTCACCTCTCTGGACCCCATTTTCTTATCTCTGAAGGGGGAATAGTAATTGAGTTTGTAAGATTGATTGTTTTGAAGATGTGAACATTGCTCGGCAAAGAGTATCCTTCTGTAAGTATAAGCTACAAATGTCACTTTAAATATGAAGAAAGCGAGGCTTAGGAGACATGAGTGTCCAAAGCTAGCTACTGCAATCCATATTGCAGTATTTCATCCATATTTGAGGCATTCCTTAAAATAAATGTCCTTTCCAGCCTTCTAGGCCTTGATAGTTGGCTCGTTTGGATGCTTACCTTTTCATCCTCTCTAGTAAGGTCTGGTGTCCCTATCTATCAGTTCATTTTCTGTCTGCAGTGAGACTATTAGCCTTCCCTACAGGTTTGGAACTCCTTAACCTTACCCCACAGACCTTGAATAGCCACAACAACAATCACAGCACTAATTGTGTGATTTCTCTGGGAAAGATAATACATGAAATGCTTTTTATATTTTTATTTCATGATTATTATATTCATTTTGAAGATGTGGAATCTGAGATACAAAGTATTAGTAACTTGTCATAGGCCACATAGCTTCTACATTCCAGTTGGGATTTGAACTCAGATATTCTGCATCTTGAGGCAAATATGTTAGCCTCTGTATTATAGACCTACCCTGGGAAACTAAATTGATAGGGATGTTCCCTGAGAACTTGTGAATCTATAATACTCAATTGTTGACTGCTTGTTTGGCTCAGACAGCTTATATAACATGGTCGTCAATGTCAAAATAGAGAGCAGGCCATTAGGAAGTAAGGAACATCAGCATTCCTTAGAAGTGCTGAAAAGCAGAGCACTAACAGACATGCTAAATCTGCACAACACTAAAGTAATAACTCAGCTAATGGAAAACATGAAACCATTAGATAATATAATAATGGGTTTGGAGAAAAGTTAGAAAAATGCATTCTTAGGAATTTTTCTGAATTTTGGTTAGATCTGAAGGTTGATACAGTATTCAGCAGAATACTCCTTCCTTGCTATTTAGTATGCAGCAGTTTGCAAATTATTAGTTTTCTTTGCTGATGCTTCTAATTTAGTTGCATTTCTTAGCTTGTTATGTTAAAGCACCTTTCCAGAGAATAACTCTTTGTGAAAACACTAGCCTAATTAAAGTAACTGGGTTCTACTCCTGGTTCTGATGTGTTCCAAGGTTTGACCACGGACCAAATACACATTCTCTGGGCCATTAGTACATTTGTCTCTAAAATAATGGAATTGGAAGTAATTACCAAGGCACCTGGATTTTTCAGTCTACATCTGGTGTTCCATTACTTTATAATTCTTTAAAAGTGATAACTTAAAAAAAAATTTTTAATGTTTATTTTTAAGAGACACAGAGACAGAGCATGAGTAGGAGAGGGGCAGAGAGAGAGAGGGAGACACAGAATCCGAAGCAGGCTCCAGGCTCTGAGCCATCAGCACAGAACTTGACTCAGGGCTTGAACCCATGACCTGTGAGATCATGACCTGAGCTGAAGTCAGACGCTTGAACAACTGAGTCACCCAGGAGACCCAAAAGAGATAACTTTTTAATGGATATATGTAGGAGACACCATTTGTTTTCATTCTAGTACTCATCAGCTTTCTTTGGATAATATGTTGATTTTTCCCTGATAGGCCATATCTGCTTCCACCCTTACACTAAGGTCAATTATTTTCAATAGATCTAGGGTTATGGTATGGCTCGAACTGGGCCCTTTTAACATTGTGTTACTTGACCACAGTGACTCATTGTGTTTTACTTTTGTATATGATAATGACGATACTGGAAAGGCTGCAGCAATGGCAACAATGAAGAGACAGTTCTGGCCATGGGGCATTGGACCTGGCACTCACCAATTGACTTGGTATTTTTGTTACAATTTATTATCCTATAAAACTCAGTATTTTTTTCCATTTCTGTTCACACCCGAAGCAAGAAAATTTGGATGTGCAGTGTTTCTAACAGGGCCACTTCACCAATGCTGGAGACAAGAAAACTGAAGTTAAGCAAATAATAATAAAAAAGAGGTAACATTTATTGGGCACTTACATGTGCTAGGCAATGTTCTCAACACATTCCATGTATTATCTTCCTGTATTTAAAAGTAATAAAGTAATATGGTTCTTCTAGTCCACCAAGTGTACATAATTACTCTGCTTATTAACTTTGGCTTTTTGAGCCAGAAGAAGAAATGGAATATAATCAGTAATGTATTTGCCATAAAGGCACATGACTTAATGAGGAAAAGGAGAGCCATATTGTGTCTTAAGAATGAATAGTAAGTGTGATGCATTAAAAGAAAATAAAGAATGAAAAAGTAAGTTGAGTTCAAAATGTGAAGGTGTAAATTAAGGAGTTTAGATTTCATTCTGTAAGAAAAAAGAAACCAACATAACTTTTTAAGCAGCATTCTAGCATTACAGCATTTGGGGAGGGAGGGAACCCATTGCAAGAAGTGTGCAGATTTGCCTGCGATGGACTGCTTCCAATTTGTCTTCAGGATAATGGAGTTAGCAGCTTGTTCTATCTTACTGTTTGCTTTAGAAGTTAGGCAAAAGAGAAACAAAAATTAAATTCAAATAGTGCTATAAAATATGTATAATTATTAAAATTAAGGATTTAGAAAGTTATGGGACTTACCTTAGTCTTGTGATTGTCAATGGTAATGAAAGTGAACTTTGCTCAAGATTGAAAAATATTATAATAAAGGTAAAGCTTTCCTTTCTTCAGTTAACCTTAATGAGGGAAACCGGACAGGAACTGTTTTAAAAGGATGCAAGAGTTTATAGTTGATGCTTTTTGTATGTTCTGTTAAGAAAGGAAAACAAAGCATCAGAATCAGTGTTACAAATCTGGTTAGGAGAGGGGGTAAAAGAGACATACTCACTGATAAGATAAATAACGGTGACATTGATCAATTTATTGCCTCTCAGCTGTGCTATTTCTCCTTTGTGAGTTGAAATAATGTTAAGTTTTATCAGTAAAGGGCTTTGCCGGTAGAGATGCTGGAGGAGGAAGGGGCTTTCTCTTCCTGGTTCTGATGTGTTTCCCTTAGCTTGTAGCTTCTGTAGCTCCTGGCTCTGAAGTACAAGGCAGCCAGCAGCACTCAGCAACAAGCGGTTTTCCCTGGCATCCTTTTTGTTTGGTTCACAGCAAATTCTGAGAAGTGGCACTTCCCTGTGAGGGTCTTTGCCAGATACCCAGAGGACAGGTTCCTAGCAAATTCCAGAGCCCTGCACCAGCACAATGTCTCTGTCGTTGTGAGTCATGGCCATGCCTTCTCCAAGAGATCTGGATTCTGGCTCTGGCTGTGAGTCAGGGCAAGTAAGGAGGGAACACTACCCTGGGTGCTTTCTCTCAACCATTTGGGTAGTAATTGTCTTAATCAGTCCAGGCTGTTTTGACAGACTATCATAGCTTGGGTGGCTTAATCAAGAGTGATTTTATTTCTCCCAGTTCTAGAAGCTGGAAGTTTGAAATCAGGGTGCCAGCATGGTCAGGTTATGGCAAGGGCCTTCTTCCAGGTTGCCGGCTGATGACTTCTCCTTGCACCCTCACCTGGCAGAGAGCAGAGAGGAGAAGCAAGCTTTCTCATGATTCTCATAAGGCACAAATTCCATTCATAAAACTTCACCCTCATGATCTCATCTAATTACCTCCCAAAGTCCCTACATTCTAATACCATCACATTGGGTGGTAAGGTTCTAACATAAGAGTTTGGGGGGAACTTGGGGGAAAACATTTAGTCCATAACAGTGGTTATTATGTATTATATGATATTATCTTTGCTATTATATTATTCATTGTATCTGTGACTCCTATGTTATTCAGAATTCTCTTTATGTCTTATTAGCTAATCCCTTGTTATTCCAATTTCTTGCTACAATCAACAATTGTTTATGTTAATTTTTTTCTTTTCAAATTACTGTGTTTTTATCTCCTAAATGAACTCTGATAAAGTAAATAAATGGGATAAAATGGTTATTTGTATTAAAGAGATAAATAACGTATAACTCTTTGCAGCTTCTGATTACTATAAAAATTTTGCTTCTTTTTTCTAATGATTCACCTGCAGATACCAATTTTTTTTAAAAGGTAAAGCTTAGATTTAAAATATATTGCCCTGCACTTTGTTCAACTTATTTTATATTGCAGATTTTATATCTATGTTATGGAGTAAGTAGCTAACTGATATAACTAACTTATGCGGAATAAAAACTAAGAACTAAGCAATCATACCCACGCCTTACCAATTTGTAAGCAACTTATTAAGTTGCTTATTAAGGAAGCAACTAGCACTGCTCCCAATTTTTCTGAATGGCTTTTATATGAATTGTTAAAGATAAGTTACTCTACTGTGCTTTCGAGGTATACTCAATACCAATTCAAGTTATCTAAACAGAGCTCCCTATATGCCATTCTAAAAAGTGACTTTTTTTTTTTTATACCACAGCACTTTTCCATTTACTGTTTTATTTTATTCTAAGTGTTTATTTTTGTTCTGGTATGATAACCACCTAGTGGAGGTTTTCTTCAATAAGAAGAGGGACCAAAAATTGGGCCATTATAAAAACTCTTGGGGCTGAAAGAAGGAGAATGAGACACAATGATTGCAAATTGGACGGTTTCATGATTGGCTTTCATTGGTGAACAACTTAAAACATTTTTTTGTTACAAACACTGAAATCATGTGAAAATTAAACATTCAATAACAGTAATAATTTGATATAGCTTGTATTTAAGTATGAGAAGTCAGGAATAATATAGAAAATTCCTATGTAAAGTAAAAAAAATTGGATTTGATTACTTTGGGTTCTTTCCAATACTAAGTACTTTAAGTCTATAATGCCTTTAGTTCTTATTTATAATATTATTCCTTTTTAATTTCTTATTATGAGTTGCTATGCAGATGCATGTGAAGTTATACATAATTATACCTTATAGTGATTCTAGTATGTAATGTAAAAATTAAAAGCCATTACATATTTTTAGAATTCTAAATATGGATTATTTAAACATACTAATTTATAAAATATTAATATTGTACATACATTTTAGAATTATTTTTTTCTTTTAAAAATGTGACTTTCAAAAGTATTATCTATTCTGATACTTTCTAGTGAAATCAAAATAGTGTAACATATGCAGACATGTTAATACATAAGTGCTGAAAATTGCAGTGGAATAAATGAGTTTGAATTCATTGTCATCTCCAGCCAAATTCTTCACATCTAACCTAATATAGAGAGGCTATAAAATGTAATATTCTTTAATTCTCCATATTTCAGCTTTAGCAACCTACATGTGGAGAAACATCTGATATTAGCTTTTCTATTTACTGTGTAGTTGGTTGCTGTTTTTTAAAATAAGAATTGTAACTGCATTTTCTTTTGGCTTCAATTGAAATACTATGAAATGTTTTCATAAGCTCCCATTTAAAAGTATTTTCTTATTGCGTAATTGCAATATAATGGCCTGCAATTGCATTAAGCATTTGGAATGAATAGGAAAGAATCGAGTGAAAGCAAAATGAATCCATTAAGTCTTTGTGGAATAGAGACAGGTCAATAGACAGAAGCCCTAACTGAAAACATGTATTTATGTAACTATATGACATGTTCATTCCTAAACTTTCTAGGTAAGGCCAAAAGTGAGGTTATCTTTATACAACCTAAAAGATTATCCCCAGATTTCATGGGAGGATAAATGTTTGTCATGGTAGTCCCCTAGAAGGAGGTTATGATATCCTTGCCTAGTGTGACTCTGTTGGCATAATAGACTGGAGGGAGATGAGAATAAAGTCATGGAGATACTTGTGAATCCAGAAATCGACCCTGCCATCGGAGATCAATCCATACAACCCTTGATCAGATATAATCTAGTTCGAGTATGTCATTCAGATAGGATAGAGGAATGAAAGAGAATAGGGGAAATTTCACTCATGCCTTTGGAAAAAGACAAGAAAAAATATTTTAAAATTCTCTGATTGTTCTTCATTAAATGGTAAAAAGAATACTATCTTATAATGTAATGTTAACCAGGTATTCAATACCTTATCCCAGTTTCGGCACAGTTGAAGTTTCTTCATTTAAGCCTTCATTCCCTCAAGGCCAACATTTTAATTTTTCGTTAAACATTTTGGTCAGATTCTGGGTTTTGAGGGGTTCTAGTGCCACAATCTCTCCTGGAGTTTTTTATATTTTAGTGTTTAGGCAACCCTAGATTGTTGACTTAAAACAAACTTGTTTAACCACCCCACATGGAAATACTTAGCAACTACTTTCAATATATGTCATTTCCTATCTCCAAATTATTTGGTAACTCTGGTAATGGTAACCAGTTATATAAGTATTTGGGACCAATATATTTAGGTAAATGACTATACCCACCACATCCAAGTTGTTTACCTTGTGAAAAAAATGATACAGCTCTTCTTGCATCATACATTTTCTGGACTCAGATAGATATTATAAAAACCTAGCAAGGATATACTCATTACTTTTCTTTCATGATCTCTCTATATAAAATTGGGAATATAACATTTGTCAGTAGCCTGTATTTTCATTTTTAGTCTTTTGCACAGAAAATACAAGATTGAATTTGCCTGGACATTTTAGCATTTTTCATATCAAAATGTCCATTTTTTGGTGGTTTTTAAGTTTCTTTAGACCTTCTCCAAAGCTCTCATTTTTAGTGTTAAATGTAAGTAGACAATTTTTATTTAAGGAATACTTATTGGTGAACACAATATGGTATGTCCTATAGGGATATAATACTGAATAAGATATAATCTTCATCCTTATAAACATTGGATATAAAGGTAAGCGCATTTTAGGGCGCCTGAGTAGCTCAGTCGGTTAAGACTTTGACTCTTGGTTTTGGCTCAGGTCATGATCTCGGTTCGTGAGTTCGAGTCCCGCATTGAGCTCTGTGCTGACAGTTTGAAGCCTTCTTGGGATTTTCTCTTTCTCTCTCTGCCCTGCCCGCACTCATGCTCTCTTTCCCTCAAAATAAATAAATAAACTTTAAAAAAAGGTAAATGAATTTTGACCTTTTTCATTTTGCAAGATACTATTCAAATGTCAATCATTTAAATAATGTTTTTGTAAATATATTAAACTTTTCAAACTCTTTTTTTTTTTTTTTTTTTACAAACTCTTTTTAAATGGTGGGCATTTAAAAATATAGACTCTTCTTACTCTGACATAGTCATATGGCATTTTCTCTCATCCAGTTGACATTATTTGTTATTTTTAGTATCAATTACCATGCTTTTATTTTTCATATGCTCCTTGCTTAGTTGGGTTTCAAATCTACCGAAATATTCAATGGAATACACAGGATTAGTGTTTTTCTTAGCTATTCCAAGTTCTTTAGTTATTACATGCATAGTAATAACCACCTTGAAGCAGCTCATTCACTGGAGCCAGCTGCTAGGGTCATGTCCTAAATACAGCTTAAACAGCAGGCTCCAATCTGATGAAACCTGACCGGAAATCGTGGAGCAAACAGAAGCCCAGCGGTTGTTCATATTTAAGATTCAGCAGGCACACAAAGCTGAAAGCACCTCTTTGGCTTTGACATTATCAATAGGTCCAATCCTCCATATGCTGATTCTATCGTAATACATAAAATTGGTTAATTCCCTCTGGAAATTAGCAGGAAAAAAAAGTCTCTCCTTGAATTGCTCTTGCTTCTTCTTTTGATTGGCTGATGCTATCTTTCCTTTACCTGAGGATAAAAGGAACATTTTTTTTTTTCAAAAAGGCTGTCCATTTATAAAACATATGCACACTCTCTGTATGTGTTCAGTGTACAACACGAGAACTGACGTGTGTAAATGAAGTAAGGTACATATTCTCCGAATCTAACTAGAATATGCTTAAAGAATTCATGAAGATTTTTTATTAATCCTTGTAGACATAGCTTTTTTATGACATGTGTTTGACATTCGACTGCAAGGTGCGTTGAAGTGCGGGGTGCAGACTTCTGAATGCTCGGAGTAATTATTTCCTCCTTCTCAGGTTCACTGATGTAACATCCTTCTCTACAATAGAGGAGATGACACGGGGGTACACAAACAATACAGGATCCTGATTATGTCACACATCAGTTAAAATGTGATATAACACGGGGACGCCTGGGTGGCTCAGTGGGTTGAGCGTCCCACTTAAGCTCAGGTCATGATCTCTCGGTTTATGAGTTCGAGCCCCCGTCGGGCTCTGTGCTGACAGCTCAGAGCCTGGAGCCTGCTTTGGATTCTGTGTCTCCCTCTCTCTCTGCTCCTCCCCTACTCACATCCTGTCTCTCTCTGTCTCTCAAAAAATGAATAAACGTTAAAAAAAAATTATAAAAACAAATGTGATATAACACAGGCAACTAATCACATGAGAACTCATCATAGAAACACATATAGAGAGATCTTTCTATCGTGATAATTCTGAAGGTGACAATTTTGAGATTTGTGGGTTGCTCAGTGTACCCTACAATGGCAACTTCTCTCGCTTTTGCAAATGTGCTCAGATGGTATCTATGAAATGTGCCACAATATATCTAATTACTGCAACCTTTAAAATCAGGATTAAATCAGTCTTGTGATGTAAGTGAACTGATGAATCTCTCCATTTAAAGGAACAATGAAAGAACTACTTTCCGTTTAGAATCATTTAGAAATATGACGAATCCTCTTCTTTTTTTATAGATTTTAAACCTAATGCGTAGACGTTTCTTATTAATGTATTTGGTGAATGCTATTCCATTTATCTTTCATACCAGATATACAGTTTTTCATCTCCTTTCCCATCCCCAGGGTAAGAATTGGTACATTTTAAGCTGCCTTGTTCACAATGCCCAACACTGAACCACCAGCCAATTCAGATGTGGGTTTAATGAATGCTTTTGATTAAGATAATGATACTTATCTAGTTACTATTTACAGATCATTTAGCAACAGTGATCACTTTTCCATTCTCCAGGATACCTTGAGGGTTGTATGCAAATTTGAAAGGTATAAGTGCAATTTTTAAAAACTATTTTGATCTTAACCTTTGTGGTTTGTCTGCCCTCTTCACTGATTCTGGAGCCATTTCCTGGTCTTGGATGTCACCTAAAGTTTATATTAGATGAGTTTACACAGTTTGGAATTCCATTTCCTTCTTGCTGAGCAATTTATTCTTTTATTTTCACTGGTTTTCAATTAGAAACTCATGGCCATAGGGTAGAGAAAATAGAAGTTTCTTTAAGTGGCTCAGACATAAATTTTATCTATTGTCACCATTCCAAGTTGTCATGCTTAGTACATTAGACAGTGTTCACTGAGGTTAGTTTTAATTTTCTTTTTATTAAATAATGGGTTTCTAGTGAACTTATTTCTGTAATACACTTTAACTACCTGCCTCTAGTAATCAAACTTACACATATCACTCTCTTAAAACAATGGTGATGCAAAGTCTAGAATGTGCTATTATTAGTACAATAGCTCATCGTTCAGGTATGATAGAAATAAATCTCAAAAGTAATAAAATACTATTACTGCCATCACTACAATCAGTTGAGTATTAGCTATTCTGCATCAAATATTTACTCTGAATCTTATACACATCATTCCAGTTAAGGCAGTCCTTTTATTTATTTATGAGGTAGATATTTACTGTTACTGAGGTAGATATTTACCTAATTTTACAAATAAGCAAATTGAGGTTTAAAAGTTTGAGAAAATTGGCAAATTAAAGCTATTAAATGACAAGCCTGTCATTCAAGTCCAGGTATGAAAAATTCAAATGTAATTCTCTTAGCCTCTGTATTTTACCCTGTATGTGAACATGGGGCAAAAGTTTGAACAGAACAAAGTTTCACATATCTGGTAGCTAAGCTTTAAAATGCATTTTTAGAGAGCCCTAATTATCTAATGCCATTCTTTCTGACTGGCTATTGCTTGAGGGTGACTAGAGGCAACCGTGAGATTTTTGGGAAGTAAAAAAAATTCTGTCCACACATTTCTTAAACTCAACGCAGTGAGAACTCATTGTCAGAAACAGTAATGTCTGGCTATGCAATCTGAATTCTTCAAATAGCTAATGCAGATCCGGGATTGTAGAGACAGGAGTTTAAAAGAGAATACGGAAAACTTCCAGTCTGTTGGAGTTGAAGCTTACCCGAATCAATGTATCCTTTGCTCTAGTAATAATTCACAAATAATATGGATTCCTAATTAAGTTTGAAAAATTAAAATTATGTGTAATAGCCTAGCATATGATTTCAATCTTTTCAAAATCAGAATCAATTTCATAGCACCATACTAGATTGTAGTCAATACTTTTTCATAAAAATCCCCATATACATGTCCCAAATAATTTGAGGACCAGCTTCTGATCTTACTGCAGCATATTATTCACAAGAAAACTACAGATAATTTAAAATGTGTAGTTTCTATACTACATAGTTAAGGGAATTTCACCCCTTACAGATAATGCCCCAAACTTCCTCCCTAATATATAAGAAACTATTTTCAGAAAAAAAATTTTGTAAGTAAATCTTAAATTTCCATTTATGGAAATTAAGCTTCATTTATGAGGCTCCATGTCTATCTAGTTCCACTCTCCCTTTCCCAGGGATATAAAATCTTTCTTCTTAAGAAAAAACATTTTTTTTTACCTGATCTGAACTTTGTCAAGAAGATACAGGTTTTGAAAGGGACTTACCTAAAAGCTAAGAGAAACTAAGATAAATAAAAATAATACAATATTGATCATTTTTTAAATAAAACAAACTTCCTGAATAAATACAGTCAGTGAAAAAATTGTAAATATATGTAAAAGTAAAACTTGTTAGTTTAAAACACACCCAAGATTCCTTCAAAAAAGATAAAATTGACATTATTGGCCATATGGTGTTGGAACTGGATTCAGATCCCGGCTAATACACTACCTAGCCGCTTGACTGCTACCTGGTTACCAATGTTAATTTTCTGTATGATGTCAATTCTCTCAATCACTCTAACATTCATTTTTCTCTTTCTACATCCTTGATTGATATTTTCAAATTGGTTTTGCTCATACATGCAAATACTTTGCTCAGAAGAACCCAACTGCCATTTTGTTCCACTTCTTTAACAGAGATTTTTAATGAAATGTTTATACTGAAGAAATTAACACTTGTATAAATGTTTACTGGAAAAAATATATATATATTGGTTTTTAAGTTTTGTTTAAGGAATCGTGTAGTATGTAGACATTTAAATATTATGAACACATATATCAGTAATTTCCTTTGCAATGTTTTCATTGCTTAAGAATGAAATGAAAGTCCTTTTTCCAATGATTCCATGTATTATAGTCATCATAATTTCTCTTTATTTTGATTTTTTCTATTACATCTTTTTTTTTTATTAAATTTTTTTTTTCAACGTTTTATTTATTTATTTTTGGGACAGAGAGAGACAGAGCATGAACAGGGGAGGGGCAGAGAGAGAGGGAGACACAGAATCGGAAACAGGCTCCAGGCTCCGAGCCATCAGCCCAGAGCCTGACGCGGGGCTCGAACTCACGGAGCGCGAGATCGTGACCTGGCTGAAGTCGGACGCTTAACCGACTGCGCCACCCAGGCACCCCCTCTATTACATCTTTTATTTCATTAT
Source organism: Herpailurus yagouaroundi (assembly GCF_014898765.1). Classification (NCBI taxonomy): domain Eukaryota; kingdom Metazoa; phylum Chordata; class Mammalia; order Carnivora; family Felidae; genus Herpailurus; species Herpailurus yagouaroundi. The sequence continues at coordinate 117,413,755 of NW_024412376.1, read as the reverse complement.
TTTATTTGTAATGTGTAACATATAATTTGAGTTGAAGATCCAAAATTTACTTTTTGTTCAAATTGAAATTGATTTAACATCATCTGTGATATCTTCTTCATCATAAGTTAGATTTTAATAATATGAGAATCTGTTATTGAAAACTTTATGACTTTCCACCATTCTCCATAACAAATGGCTGTAGTTGCATTCATATTTTTCTCTTTCTTTATCTTAATACTCACAAGGATGTTCCTCTTACTGTATAATGACAATTATGCCATGTGTATTCTGTGGAAGCCTTGTGAATATCACCATAGTTGTGGCTCTTTAAGATATTACTTCTTTTTGTTTCCCCCAGATCTTTAATTTTTCTCCCTCTACCTACTCTTTCCCACAAGTACATAAATGCTCCAAAGATTAACAATGTCAGCAAAATAAAAACAAACCACGATCTCCTTTCAAGACCCCACTGTAACTACATATTATTGATTTTCACATTGTACCTTCTTTTTACCTGTGACTTAATAGCCAAACTTCTTGTGAGAGTTACATTCATCCTTTCTCCTGTCCCTACTTTGTATTATTCTTTATTATACTGTACTGTTGCGGCCCCTGCTATTTCCTTAAAGCGTTTCTTCCAGAATCACCTATGACATTGAATTGCATTACCACCTTTCCTCTCATTCAGCTTCTGGATTTGTCAAGTTAAGTCCATTGTACTTTCTAAATATCTTTCTGCCTGGATTACTGCAAAAATAAGAGTGATTAATACACAGTAAAACATTCCTGGTGAAATTATGGAGTTGAGAAGCAGGATAGTTTCAAAGGAGGAGGAAAAGATCTAACATAAGAGAATGATGCAGACTTTGGTATCAGGAAGATTATAGAGTTCTGATTTGATGGCTGCTATTTTATTTGGAGTCACTGTCTTAGGATTGTTGATCAGGTTTCAAATTGCTACTGTGCAATGGATAAGAGTGAGAGAGTCCATGAGGGGTTGATAACCTAGAGTATGTTTGCTCTCTATTGTTTATTTGTGACTTTTTCTCAGAAAATTGGGATTCCTGGCGCAGACAAGAAGAAATCAAATGGTTGAGTTTATTGAGTTTATTTTTTTAACCTCTTCTTGGGGCATTTATATCTCTGGACTTCTAACACTGGAATGCACGTTTTATCAGTAGAATACACCAATAATCTTCTGACTGGTCCTCCTTTTCTTATCGCCTTCTTCTAATGCATCAACCCAGCAAATGCAGATTGCATAGAGCCTTGTAAACCATACTACTCTTCTGCTTAAAATCTTCAAATGCTTTTGTTTTACTTATAAAATGATCAGAATCTTTAATAAGGCTTGCAAGACCCCACATCAACTGATATCAGATATCTTTCAACAACCTATCCCAACTTCTCTCTTACATCAGTTAGGCAACATGTACCTGCTTTCTCTTCTTTTCCAAAATCCCCACATAGGTAGCTCATTATTAGCCCTTTCAAATATTATTTACTCAAGAAGGCCATCCCAGATTATCTTGTACTATTCACTCTTTATGACCTTGTCCTGTTTATTATTTTACAGAATTTACCCTAAGTGATTGATTATAACTTATGTTTTTAATTATCTACTTACTATACTGCAAATTTCAAAAGAACAAAACTTTGTTCACCACTGTATTTCTAAATCCTAAATTTGCTAATGTTGCATGAATGATCACAATGCCATTGGGATGTCAGGTGCACCTCTGCAAATAAGAAAAGATTACATACAGATATTTTTATGTCAGGAACTTTATATTTAGTGTTTTAGTTGGTTGTAAGAACAGTTTGCAAGAAGTATTGCCTTCAATTTCTAAAGTAGGAAAATAACATTTAGAAAAACTGTCATTTATCTATGTCATACAGCTAGCCAGTCACAGAGAAAGGATATAACCCCAAATATAACAACATATTCAGCACTTTTTGAACCACGCTGACTTGGATCTAAGCATCCAATTATTACATATGAAATTAACACTGGCTGTATTATTAGATGGCATAGCAGCAAGGGTGAGAAGATTTCTATTTGAGCCATGATGACCATTAGCTGTTAGCCCAGTTTATCCAAAGGATGTAAAACACTGAAATTTAGTTTTTATTGTTTACCCAGTGACTTACAGCATCAAAGTTAAAATGGCAATTCAATGTAATTTACTTGGTTGATCATACTTTCTACAAGAAACTAGTAAAAGAGTACTTCAACTAATAATTTTGATATAGAATGCTTTTCATTTCTTTTAATAATGCTGTTCTGAAGCATGTTTCTTCTCACACACACACACACACACATACACACCATTCATAATCCTTCCTTACATGCACAAGTGTTTTGTTTTAATTTCTAAAAAAGTAGAGCTTTATAGTTCTTAAATTGACAAAAATATAAGGAATGGATTGTTTTTGCTATAATTTTGCTACTGTGACATGCACATTATTCTATAACCTTTGTATTATGTTTATACTTAGCATTATACATAGTCATTAAGATTGTTTGTTAACTAAAAATTGCAGCTAAATTATAAGTCACTTTAAGGGGGTGCTTTTTATACACAGTAATGAAAGGCTTGTAAAGACAATGCAGGAACATGCATTCTGTACAAACACTTAGTGTTGGTACAAATTTCCATCACAATATAATGGTCTGCTGAAGTGTAAATGTACAATTAAGATGACATTATTCATCAACGAGGACAGATAGTTATAGCCTTATCTCTAGTTTATTCTATGTATAAGCCTGTAACATGTCATTTAGAAGTTTTCCTTTGATTTGGATCTGTATCTCCAACTAGGTATAAGATAATCAGTTAACCAAAATACCCTAATTTCTAAAATTCAAATTTCTTGATATCGGAGTACATCTTCTCCCTTAATAAATAGATTTAACTTGGGAAAACTTACATTGCTCTTCTTTTCTAATTCTCATGCACACACATATAGATACAAAATATCCTAGATAAAATTATGACATAGATGATGTTTGTTATTAAAAACAAAAGATATTTTTATTTTTTTTAATTTTTTTTTCAACGTTTCTTTATTTTTGGGATAGAGAGAGACAAAGCATGAACGGGGGAGGGTCAGAGAGAGAGGGAGACACAGAATCAGAAACAGGCTCCAGGCTCTGAGCCATCAGCCCAGAGCCTGACGCGGGGCTCGAACTCACGGACCGTGAGACCATGACCTGGCTGAAGTCGGACGCCTAACCGACTGCGCCACCCAGGCGCCCCAAAAACAAAAGATATTTTTAAAAAGATATTTAAAAGATATTTGTGATTAAAAACAAAAGATATATTTAAGATATATATATCATATATATATATCTTAAATTCCAAATTTCCAAGAATAAAGATGTTTCACTTTAGGTGATTTTTCCACCTATATTCAGTCACCTGCATCCAGGGAAGTAGAATCGTAGAAAAAAACCACACTGATACAAGGAACCAAACCTGTGGATGGGAAACTCTCAGTAAAGTCTGAACTGACACTCAAATTGGTGCCCAGTGCAATTTTCTCCTTTATGCTATTACATTATTAGCTAGCAAGTTTTGATTCCGAAATAACTTGACTACCATCTTCTCATGCTCTATATGTAATTTTGGGAGAACAGTAATGGTATTCCAGGAAGTATTCAGAGTTGTGAAGTAAACCTAGTACATAATACAGGAATGCTAAATTTCTTTTACACCAATAAATTTAGTGTGGTTATATTTCAACTAAAAACACAGGATACACAAAAGAACTAATCAACTTCAGTGAACGTTTTATCTCAATACACTATACATGTAGAAATGGAAACAAATGCTAAGTGTAAAACTTGATAAATCATTAAAAAGTGAACCATCTATTTAACTGGCATGGGACAGAACCTTACCCATCATCCACAGTGGCCCTATTGTCTCTCCAAAGGTAAGCAGTACCTTACTTCTCAAACCATTGGTTACTTTCCCTCTTTTGTTTTTACTTAAATAGAATACATGAGGGGCGCCTGGGTGGCGCAGTCGGTTCAGCTTCCGACTTCAGCCAGGTCACGATCTCGCGGTCCGTGAGTTCGAGCCCCGCGTCGGGCTCTGGGCTGATGGCTCAGAGCCTGGAGCCTGTTTCCGATTCTGTGTCTCCCTCTCTCTCTGCCCCTCCCCCATTCATGCTCTGTGTCTCTCTGTCCCCAAAATAAATAAACGTTGAAAAAAAAATTAAATAGAATGCATGAGTGTATATTCTTTTGTGACTGACCTCTTTCACTTGAAATCATATTTAGAGGTTCATATAAGTCACCGAATATAAATATAGTATGTTTATTGGTATTATTTTATAATAACAGTCCATTGTGTGTGAGCATACCGTCTTTTATTTATTTATTCATTATGTTGTGAATGGATATTTGAGTAATTTTAAAGTTTTGGGTTGTTATGAATAATAATGTTATATGCATTCTGGACCCATTTTGGAATGAATTATCTTGGGTGTATACTAACAGTTACTAGGTCATAGGACACGCACGTTTTTAGTTTTAGTAGATATCACTAACTTCCCATCTTACTCTCACGTCAGCAATGAATGAGAGTTCCAGTTGCTTTACATCCTCACTTAATACTTGACTTGGTATATCTATTTTTGCATTTGTGAGTGTAGAGTGAGATCAGAAAGTGCAATATGAAAGCACATTTCCCCATGAGTTGTAACATACTTTAATTTGTTTTTCATTTGAATATCTTTTTATTTGAAATGTCTTTTCATATATTCATTTTTATAGCATTTTTATTTTTGTGGACATAGGGAGCACTGTATACATTCTCAGTACTAAAATACTTTGTAGTATATATGAATTAATTATTTTTCTACTCTGTGGCTGGATTTTTCACCTTTTTAATAATATCTTTTGATAAGCAGAATTTTATAAATTTTAATGCAGCCCAGTTTATCATATGATTTTTCTTTATAGTTACAAAAGTTGTGATATTTGGAGGTAGACACATTCTTTAAAACTCATAAAACTGTACATCTAAAAAGATAAATTTTCCTATATGTGAATTATACCATAATAAAACTGATATCCTCAACCTCAGTGTACATTTATTTTGTACACCCATTTATTATTCTTTTATTTGTTATTGATGTTTTCTAGGAGCGTAATGCTCTACCTCTCAATTTTATATATGCTATTTACATATAATTGATTTTCTGTGTGTTGATGGTATGAGTCACGTATCAATGGACATATATTCCATTGGTCCAATACAATTTATTATCAAAATTGTCCTATTGTCATGAAATGCCATATTGACGTAAATTAAATATTGTGGTCCATTAATTTATTTGGCTTCTCCTGGCACCAATAAAGCACATTCCTAATTACCAAAGCTTTAAAATAAATTTTGATATTCTAACTTTATTCATTGTACCATTAACTGCTATTTTGATTTACTTATTTTTTGCAGGTTAAACATTTATTTTTTATCTTATTTTTTTTTTTAAATTTAAATTGAAGTTAGTTAACATACAATGCAACATTGGGTCCAGGAGTAGAACCCAATGCTTCATCACTTACACGCAATATCCAATATGCATCCCATCAAGTGTCCTCTTCAGTGCCCATCACGCAGAAAATGTGGTAGATGTATACAATGGAATACTACTTGGTGATTAACTGCTACTAAGAAAAAAAACTACTTTGCAGATAAATTTGTCCAAGATTTGATTGGTAGCATCACCTTTTAGCTACTTTCAGTGTTTTGGGAACATTTTTGTTCATTCTTTAGGTGAGATGATATTTCAGGATCATCTTGTTCTTTCCCTTCCCCGGTTCTGGAATTAGTCAGTTCTCCAAGGAATTCTAGTCCCTTTCAGTCCCTTCATGATGTGGGTCACAACGTAAAGACTAGACCTGTTAGCAAACTAATGAAAATGCAGCTACTACTTTTTCTCAGTTTCAGGCATTCAGTTATTTTAATGAATGAGTGAACAACTGGCTTCTCCAAGCACTATTTAAAATAAAAAGGAGATGCAGTAGTTACTGTTGTTTGGCTTTTATTGCACTTTGAAAAGAACAAGAATGCTTCCTTTTTAGGATAGTGTGCGTATGCATGTGCATGTGTTTGTGTGTGTGTGTGTGCATCTGCAGACTAGTTAGTAGTAGAAGTTTATGGATACTAAGAGAGAGGAGGGAGAGACCGAGTGACTTGTTAGTCTGTATACTGTGTATTTCATAATGTCAGGCATTCCTTTATTTATTTTAATATGAAATTTGTTGTCAAATTGGTTTCCACACAACACCCAGTGCTCATCCCAAAAGGTGCCCTCCTCGATGCCCATCACTCACCCCCCCCTCCCTCCCACCCCCCATCAACCCTCAGTTTGTTCTCAGTTTTTAAGAGTCTCTTATGGTTTGCCTCCCTCCCTCTCTAACCTTTTTTTTCCTTCCCTCCCCCTTCTGTTAAGTTTTTCAGGATCCACATAAGAGTAAAACATACGGTATCTGTCTTTCTCTGTATGACTTATTTCACTTAGCATAACACTCTCCAGTCCCATCCGCATTGCTACAAAAGGCCATATTTCATTCTTTCTCGTTGCCATGTAGTATTCCATTGTGTATATAAACCACAATTTCTTTATCCGTTCATCAGTTGATGGGCATTTAGGCTCTTTCCATAGTATGGCTATTGTTTTTAAAAAAATTTGTTTTTAATGTTTACTATTTTTGTGAGAGAGGCAGAGACAGAGACAGAGAGCAAGCAGGGGAGGGGCAGAGACAGAGGGAGACACATTATCGGAAGCAGGCTCCAGGCCCTGAGCTGCCAGCACAGAGCCTGATGCGGGGTTGAACTCACAGACTGCGAGATCATGACCGGAGCGGAAGTTGGCCACTCAACCGACTGAGCCACCCAGGCACCCCTTTAAAAAAAAAACTTTTTTCTAATGTTTATTATTTTTGAGAGAGAGAGAGGCAGAGACAGAGAGCAAGCAGGGGAGGGGCAGAGAAGAGGGAGACACAGAATTGGAAGCAGGCTTATAATTTGGCTATTGTTGAAAGTGCTGCTATAAACATTGGGGACAAGTGCCCCTATGCATCAGCACTCCTGTATCCCTTGGGTAAATTCCAGCTATTGCTGGGTCATAGGGTAGATCTATTTTTAATTTTTTGAGGAACCTCCACACTGCTTTCCAGAGTGGCTGCACCAATTTGCATTCCCACCAACAGTGCAAGAGGGTTCCCGTTTCTCCACATCCTCTCCAGCATCTATGTCTCCTGATTTGTTCATTTTAGCCACTCTTACTGGCATGAGGTGATATCTGAGGGTGGTTTTGATTTGTATTTCCCTGATGAGGAGAGATGTTGAGCATCTTTTCCTGTGCCTGTTAGCCATCTGGATGTCTTTAGAGAAGTGTCTATTCATGTTTTCTGCCCATTTCTTCACTGGATTATTTGTTTTTCGGGTATGGAGTTTGGTGAGCTCTTTATAGATTTTGGATACTAGCCCTTTGTCCGATATGTCATTTGTAAATATCTTTTCCCATTCTGTTGGTTGCCTTTTAGTTTTGTTGATTGTTTTCTTTGCAGTGCAGAAGCTTTTTATCTTCATGAGGTCCCAATAGTTCATTTTTGCTTTTAATTCCCTTGCCTTTGGGGATGTGTCAAGTAAGAAATTGCTGTGACTGAGGTCACAGAGGTTTTTCCTGCATTCTCCTCTAGGGTTTTGATGAATTCCTATCTCACATTCAGGTCCTTTATCCATTTTGGGTTTATTTTTGTGAATGGTGTAAGAAAGTGGTCTAGTTTCATCCTTCTTCATGTTGCTGTCCAGTTCTCCCAGCACCATTTGCTGAAGAGACTGTCTTTTTTCCATTGGATGTTCTTTCCTGCTTTGTCAAAGATGAGTTGGCCATACTTTTGTGGGTCTAGTTCTGGGGTTTCTATTCTATTCCATTGGTCTATGTGTCTGTTTTTGTGCCAATACCATGCTGTCTTGATGATGACAGCTTTGTAGTAGAGGCTAAAGTCTGGGATTGTGATGCTTCCTGCTTTGGTCTTCTTCTTCAAAATTACTTTGGCTATTCAGGGTCTTTTGTGGTTCCATACAAATTTTAGGATTGCTTGTTCCAGCTTCGAGAAGAATACTGGTGCAATTTTGATTGGGATTGCATTGAATGTGTAGATAACTTTGGGTAGTATTGACATTTTGACAATATTTATTCTTCCAATCCATGAGCACGGAATGCTTTTCTATTTCTTTATATTTTCTTCAATTTCCTTCATAAGCTTTCTATAGTTTTCAGCATACAGATCTTTTACATCTTTGGTTAGATTTATTCCTAGGTATTTTATGCTTCTTGGTGCAATTGTGAATGGGATCAGTTTCTTTATTTGTCTTTCTGTTGCTTCATTATTAGTGTATAAGAATGCACCTGATTTCTGTACATTGATTTTGTATCCTGCGACTTCTCTGAATTCATGTATCAGTTCTAGCAGACTTTAAATTAAAGGCTGTAACAAGAGATGAAGAAGGGCATTATATAATAATTACAGGGTTTGTCCATCAGGAAGAGCTAACAATTATAAATATCTATGCACCGAATATGGGTGCCTCCAAATATTTAAAACAACTAATGGCAAACATAAGCAACCTTATTGATAAGAATGTGGTAATTGCAGGGGACTTTATTACTCTACTTACAACAGTAGATAGATCATCTAGACAAGGGATAAATAAAGAAACAAGGGCCCTGAATGATACATTGGATCAGGTGGACTTGACAGATACATTTAGAACTCTGCCTCCCGAGCAACAGAATATACTTTCTTCTCAAGTGCACATGGAAGATTCTCCAAGATAGTTCACATACTGGGTCACAAAACAGCCCTTCATAAGTGTAAAAAAATTGAGATCATACTATGAACACTTTCAGACCACAATGCTATGAAACTTGAAATCAACCACAAGAAAAAGTCTGGAAAACCTCCAAAAGCATGGAGGTTAAAGAACACCCTAGTAAAGAATGAATGGGTCAGCCAGACAATTAGAGAAGAAACTAAAAAATATATGGAAACAAATGAAAATGAAAATACAACCATCCAAACACTTTGGGATGCAGCGAAGGCAGTCCTTAGAGGAAAATACATTGCAGGCCAGGCCTATCTCCAGAAACAAGAAAAATCCTGAATACAAAATCTAATAGCACACCTAAAGGAACTAGAAGCAGAACAGCAAAGACACCCCAAACCCAGCAGAAGAAGAGAAATAATAAATATCAGAGCAGATCTAAAAAAATTGTAGAGGAGACCAATGAAACCAAATGTTGGTTTTTTGAAAAAATAAACAAAAGTGATAAATCTCTAGCCAGACTTCTCAAAAAGAAAAGGGAGATGACCCAAATAGATAAAATCATGAATGAAAATGGAATTATTACAACTCATCCTTCAGAAATACAAACAATTATCAGGGAATACTATGAAAAATTATATGCCAACAAACTGGACAACCTGGCAGAAATGGACAAATTCCTAAGTACCCATACACTTCCAAAACTCAAACAGGAAGAGATAGAAAATTTGAACAGACCCATAACCAGCAAAGAAATTGAATCAGTTATCAAAAATCTCCCAATAAATAAGAGTCCAGGACCAGATGGCTTTCCTGGGGAATTCTACCAGACGTTTAAAGCAGAGATAATACATAACCTTCTCAAGCTATTCCAAAAAATAGAAAGGGAAGGATAACTTCCAGACTCATTCTATGAAGCCAGCATTACTTTGATTCCCAAACCTGACAGAAACCCAGCAAAAAAAAAAAAAAAAAAAAAACAAAAAAACTACAGGCCAATATCCCTGATGAATATAGATGCAAAAATTCTCAATAAGATACTAGCAAATCGAATTTAACAGGATATAAAAAGAATTATTCACCATGATCAAGTGGGATTCATTCCTGGGCTGCAGGGCTGGTTCAACATTCGCAAATCAATCAATGTGACACATCACATTAATAAAAGAAAAGATAAGAACCATATGATCCTGTCCATCGACGCAGAAAAAGCATTTGGCAAAATACAGCATCCTTTCTTAATAAAAACCCTCGAGAAAGTCGGGATAGAAGGAACACACTTAAACATCATAAAAGCCATTTATGAAAAGCCCACAGCTAATATCATCCTCAATGGGGAAAAACTGAGAGCTTTCCCCCTGAGATCAAGAACACAACAGGGATATCCACTGTAACCGTTGTTGTTTAACATAGTGTTGGAAGTCCTGGCATCAGCAGACAGCAAAAGGAAATCTAAAGCATCAAAATTGGCAAAGATGAAGTCAAGCTTTCACTGTTTGCAGATGAAATGCTACTATACATGGAAAACCCGATAGACTCCACCAAATCACAGGCATTCCTTTAAAAGAACAAAAACTATCAAGGCTTTAGTTAGGGTTAAATGACTCAAAGAAACTTGAGTTCAAATGTTTGTTCAGCTGTGTCTCCTTGGCAACTACTTTTCTTATGAGAATGATTATAATATCAACTTCCCAGAACAACATATACATATTAAGTTAAAATATCCTTATTTCCAAGTTGACTTAGTTTCATTGAGAGTCACTGATATGAATGAGGAAGGAAATAATACAAGAGTGTTTGTAACTACAGATAGAATTTAAGTTTGTGAAATAAGTTGCATGGGTGGAAAATTTAAAGTGCTCTGAAAATTAGTCCTTTTCACTTTAATATTTTTGTCAAGGGTCAGCTTGGATTCTCTATGGGTTATGTGCATACTAATGGGGTACTTTGAATAAACAAAGGTTTTCAAGTCTCCAAACAAATAAGAGTATTGAGGATAAAATGACATATTTTACATCTGTAATTTGGGCTAATGGGTTGAGTTAAATAAGAATACAAAGGAAACCAACTCTTCACTAACTTTTAGGCTTACTCTAGACAAACAACAATGTCTCAGCACTTTGAACTATCTTTTTTGACTATGCCTTGATCCTAAATAGGTCTTTACCCAAGAAATTCAATTTGACCCTCACCCAAAATGCACAAAAACTATTAACCATTTCATACAAGTTTTAAGCTTTTCAAAATAACACTGGAAAATCTTAAAATCCCAGTGATAAACTTCTAAATAGGATAAAAAAAATTGACATAATTTTCATCTAATTAGTGATATTAAAAACTACAAAACAATTATCTGATAAAAATGCATTTGGCATGATCTATAAAACAGGCCATCCTTAAAAGAGTAAAAATTACCATTGACTACTATAAATGAAAACGAAAAAATATTCACACCATTTTAATCTGCTCAATCTAGCCAGAGATCTGACTTCAAATAAATAATGATAAATATAACAGAAGTAAAAATTGTTGAAATTTTCATATAGACATAAATCTATGTATTGTTTTTAAAAGTATTCTTTTTCACAGAAAGTAATCTCTGAATAAAATAATTTTGATTCACAACGAATGAGAATAGAAAATACTCGAGGGGTGCCTGAGTGGCTTAATCAGTTGAGTGACCAACTCTTGATTTTGGCTCAGGTCATGATCTAACAATTGTGAGATTGAGCCACATGTTGGGCTCCATGCTGAGTATGGAGCCTATTTAAGATTCTCTCTCTCTCTCCCCCTCTCCCTTTCCTCAGCTCATGTGAGCACACATTCTCTCTTTCTCTCTCTCTCTCTCTCTCTATATATATATATAGCTAAAAATAAATAAATAATTAAAAATAAATAAATAATAAAAAAGAAAATACTGAAAGTGTATTAAATATTTATTCTCTAGTGAATTTCATTTATTTGGCTTTTTTCCTACTTTCTTTCTTCCTTCTTCTCTCCCTTCCTTCCTTCCTTCCTTCCTCTCTCTCTTTTTCTTTCATCTTCTTTCTTTCTTTCTTTCTTTCTTTCTTTCTTTCTTTCTTTCTTTATTCTTTTTGTCAGGGGGTGGTTCCACATATAAGTGAGATCATATGAGATTTGATTTTCTCTGTCTGACTTATTTCACTTGACATATTGCCATCAAGGTCCATCCATGTTGTCAAAATGACAAGTTTTCATTTTTTATGGCTGAATAATATTCTACTGCATACATATACTACACTTTCTTTATCCATTCATCTATTGATGGACTCTTAGGTTGTTTCCATATCTTAGCTATGTAAGTAATGTTGCAACAAATGTGGGGGGATACATATATCTTTTCAAGTTAGTGTTTTCACTTTCTTTGGATAAATACCCAGAAGTGGACTGCTGGATCATGTGGTAGTTCTATTTTTTAATTTCTTGAGAAAACTTCATAATGTTTTCCACAGTGGCTGCACCAATTTAAACCCCCACCAGTAATGCATGTGGGCTCCCTTTATTCCACATCCTCACCAACTCTTGTTATTTCCAGGCTTTTTGATAATGGACATTCTAACAGCTGTGAGGTAATATCTCATTATGGTTTTATTTTTTCATTTCCTTGATGAGGAGTGATGTTGAGGATCTTTTCATGTACCTGTTATCCATCTGTGTGTCTTCATGGAAAAATGTCCATCCAGATTATCTGTTCACTTTTTAAAATCAGATTGTTTTTTTTGTTTGTTTTTGCTATTGAGTTGTATGAGTTTTTTAAAATATATTTTGGATATTCACCTCCTATCAGATATGTGATTTGCAAATATTTTCTCCAATGTAATAGGTTGCTTTTTCATATTGTTGATGATTTCTTTGCTGTGCAAAAGGTTTTTAGTTTCATGTGGTCTCAGTAATTGATTTTTGCTTTTGTTGCTTTTGGTTTTGGTGTCAAACCCAAGTAATCGGAGCCAAGACCAATGTCACAGAGCTTACTGCCTGTGTTTTCTTTTAGGACTTTATGGTTTCAAGTGAAATATTTAAGCCTTTATTCTGTTTTTTAATTAATTAATTAATTTATTTATTTTTGAGAGACTGGGGGAAGGGCAGATAGTTGGAGAGAGAGAATCCCAAGCAGGCTCTGTGCTGTTAGTGCAGAGCCCGATGCAGGGCATTCCACACCTTTAATCCATTTTAAGTTAATTTTTGTATATGATGTAAGATACTAGTCCAGTTTCATTCTTTTGCATGTGTTCATTCAGTTTTCCCAGCACCATTTATTGAAGAGACTGTCTTTGTCCCCACTGTATATTCTTGGTTCCTTTGTTGTAACTTAATTGACGATATATTTCTGGGCCCTCTGTTCAGTTCCATTGATCGATATGTCTGTTTTCTATTTCTCAGTTTCACATGGTTTTGATTACTATACTTTTGTAATATAGTTTGAAATCAGGGAGTGTGATACCTCCATATTTGTTCTTCTTTCTCAAGATCGCTTTGATTTTTCTGGTTTTTTGTGGTTCCATATAGATTTTAGGATTGTGTGTTCTATTTTGTGAAAAATGCTGCTGGGATTTTGATAGGAATTTCACTGAATCTATAGATTGCTTTGGGTAGCATAGACATTTTAATAATATTGATTTTTCCAATCTATAAGCATGGAATATCTTTTTATTTATGTGTGTTTCTCTATTTCATCACTGACATAATTTTAAGTGTATAACTCTTTCATATCCTTGGTTAAATTTATTCCTAGGTATTTCGGTCTCTTATATGCAGTTGTAAATGAGATTATTTTCTTATTCTCTTCCTTATATTTTATTATTAATGTATGTAGACAAGATTTTTGTGCATTGAAGTTTCATCCTGTGACTTTGGCGAGTTTATTTATTAGTTCCATAGTTTTTTGGTGGAGCCTTTAGGGTTTTCCATATATAATGCTGTGTAATCTGTGAAGAATAACAAATGAACTTGTTCCTTACTAAATTGGATGCCTTTCATTTCTTTTACTTGCCTAATAACCCTGGGTAGAACTTCCAATACTATGTTGAATAAAAGTGGCAAGTGTGGGGCATGCTTGTCTTGTACCTGTTCTTAGAGGAAAGGTTTTCAACTTTTCACTATTGAGTATGACGTTAGCTATGGGTTATCCTATATGGTCTTTATTATGTGGAAATACATTGCCTGTATATGCATCTTGTTGAGAGTTTTTATCATAAATGGATGTTGAATTCTGTCAAAAGCTCTTTCAGAATTTATTGAGATGATCATGTGATTTTTATCCATCATTTTATTACTATAGTGTGTCACATAGTTTGATTTGTGGGGGTTGAACCATTATTACATCCCTGGAATCAACACCACTTGATCATGGTATATCATTCTCTTTATGTATTGTCAAATTTAGTTTACTAATATTTTGTTGAAGGTTTTCTCATCTATGTTTATCAGGGATATTTGCCTATAATTTTTTCTTTTGGTGTTCTTATCTGGTTTTGTTATCGGGATCATGCTGGCCTTGTAAAATATATTCCTTCCCCTTTTATTTTTGGGAGAATTTGAGAATTGGTGCTAATTCTTCTTTGAATGTTTGGTAGAATTCACCAATGAAGCTACCTGGTCCTAGACTGTGTGTTTTGCTTATTGAACCAATCTCCTTACTAGTAATCAGTCTGTCTAGATTTTCTATCTCTTCATAATTAAGTCTTGAAAACTTGAATGTTTCTAGAAATTTATTCATTTCTTGTAGGTTGTCCTATTCGTTGGCATGTAATTTTTCATGGTAGTCTTTTGATCCGTTGTATTTCTTTGGTATTGGATGGAATGTCTCTTCTTTTATTTCTGACTTTATGTATTTGAATCTTCTTTCTTTTCTTCTTATTAAGTCTAGCTAAAGGTTTGTCATTTTGTTGATCTTTTCTTTTAAAATTTTTTCAATGTTTATTCATTTTTGGGAGAGAGAGACAGAGCGTGAGCAGGGGAGGTGCAGAGAGAGAGGGAGATACAGAATCCAAAGCAGGCTCCAGGCTCCGAGCTGTCAGCACAGAGCCCAATGCAGGGCTCAAACTCACGGACAGCAAGATCATGAGCTGAGCTAAAGTTGGACACTTAACCAACTGAGACACCCAGGCACCCCTGTTTTACTTTTCAGAGAACTGGCTCTTAATTTCATTGATATTTTCTGTTGTCATTTTAGTCTCTATTTCTGCTGTGATCTTTATTATTTCCATCCTTCTACTACTAATTTGGGGTTTCATTTGTTCTTTTTCTAGTCTGTTCTGGTGTAAAGTCAGGTTGTTTGTCTGAGATTATTTTGAATGTTTTTCATGTTCACCATTTTACATATAGAAAACCTGACAGGTTAAGTTCTAGTGGAACCTGTAACTGGCTAATATCTGCTCTCTTAAAATGAAGTTATTTTTGGATCAAAATTTGTAAAATCTATTTAGAATGACATACTTCTTTCTAGAAATAGAAGAATAAGATGAGGTTTCTGGATTTTTATTAGCCTTAGTATTTAATGGCTAAGTCTCCTTGAACACCAAGGAAGATACAATGATTATAATAAAAAAAAAAAAAAAAGATTAGAGGAAGAAGATGGTGGTGTAGGAGGACGCTGGGCTCACCGCGCGTCCTGCTGATCACTTAGATTCCACCTACACCTGCCTAAATAACCCAGAAAACCACCAGAGGATTAGCAGAACGGAGTCGCCGGACCCAAGCACAGACGAGAGGCCCACGGAAGAGGGTAGGAAGGGCGGCGAGGCGGTGCGAGCTCCACGGACTGGCGGGAGGGAGCCTGGGCGGAGGGGCAGCTCACCGGGCAAGCAGAGCCCCCGAGTCTGGCTTGCAAAAGCGGAGGGGCCTGACGGACTGTGTTCCAACAGCAAGCGCGACTTAGCGTCTGGGAGGTCATAAGTTAACAGCTCTGCTCAGAAAGCGGGAAGGCTGGAGGACAAAGGGAAGGAGAGCTGCTGAGCCCCCGGACGACAGAGCTCAGTTTGGTGGGGAACAAAGGCGCTCTCCAGCGCCATCTCCCCCGCCCATCCCCCAGGCAAAATCCCAAAGAGAACCAGTTCCTGCCAGGGAACTTGCTCCCTCCGCGCAAACACCCACCTCTGCGCTTCTGCGGTGCCAAACCTCCTGCAGCGGATCTGACTCCCTCCTGCTGCCACAGGGCCCCTCCTGAAGTGGATCATCTAAGGAGAAGCAAGCTAAGCCTGCCCCTCCTGCCCCTGTGCACCTTGCCTACCCACCCCAGCTAAGACGCCAGATCCCCAGCATCACAAGCCTGGCAGTGTGCAAGTAGCCCAGACAGGCCACCCCACCCCACAGTGAATCCCGCCCCTAGGAGACGGGAAGAGAAGGCACACACCAGTCTGACTGTGGCCCCAGCGGTGGGCTGGGGGCAGACATCAGGTCTGACTGCGGCTCCGCCCACCAACTCCAGTTATACACCACAGCACAGGGGAAGTGCCATGCAGGTCCTCACCACACCAGGGACTATCCAAAATGACCAAGCGGAAAAATTCCCCTCAGAAGAATCTCCAGGAAATAACAACAGCTAATGAGCTGATCAAAAAGGATTTAAATAATATAACAGAAAGTGAATTTAGAATAATAATCATAAAATTAATCGCTGGGCTTGAAAACAGTATAGCTGACAGCAGAGAATCTCTTGCTACAGAGATCAAGGGACTAAGGAACAGTCACGAGGAGCTGAAAAACGCTTTAAATGAAATGCATAACAAAATGGAAACCACCAAGGCTCGGATTGAAGAGGCAGAGGAGAGAATAGGTGAACTACAAGATAAAGTTATGGAAAAAGAGGAAACTGAGAAAAAGAGAGATAAAAAAATCCAGGAGTATGAGGGGAAAATTAGAGAACTAAGTGATACACTAAAAAGAAATTATATACGCATAATTGGTATCCCAGAGGAGGAAGAGAGAGGGAAAGGTGCTGAAGGGGTACTTGAAGAAATAATAGCTGAGAACTTCCCTGAACTGGGGAAGGAAAAAGGCATTGAAATCCAAGAGGCACAGAGAACTCCCTTCAGACGTAACTTGAATCGATCTTCTGCACGACATATCATAGTGAAACTGGCAAAATACAAGGATCAAGAGAAAATTCTGAAAGCAGCAAGGGGTAAACGTGCCCTCACATATAAAGGGAGACCTATAAGACTCGTGACTGATCTCTCTTTTGAAACTTGGCAGGCCAGAAAGAGTTGGCACGAGATTTTCAGTTTGCTAGACAGAAAAAATATGCAGCCGAGAATCCTTTATCCAGCAAGCCTGTCATTTAGAATAGAAGGAGAGATAAAGGTCTTCCCAAACAAACAAAAACGGAAGGAATTTGTCACCACTAAACCAGCCCTACAAGAGATCCTAAGGGGGACCCTGTGAGACAAAGTACCAGAGACATCACTACAAGCATAAAACATACAGACATCACAATGACTCTAAACCCATATCTTTCTATAATAACACTGAATGTAAATGGATTAAATGCACCAACCAAAAGACATAGGGTATCAGAATGGATAAAAAAACAAGACCCATCTATTTGCTGTCTACAAGAGACACATTTTAGACCTGAGGACACCTTTAGATTGAGAGTGAGGGGATGGAGAACTATTTATCATGCTACTGGAAGCCAAAAGAAAGCTGGAGTAGCCATACTTATATCAGACAAACTAGACTTTCAATTAAAGGCTGTAACAAGAGATGAAGAAGGACATTATATAATCGTGACAGGGTCTATCCATCAGGAAGAGCTAACAATTATAAATATCTATGCGCCGAATACCGGAGCGCCCAAATATATAAAACAATTACTCATAAACATAAGCAACCTTATTGAGAAGAATGTGGTAATTGCCGGGGACTTTAACACCCCACTTACAGAAATGGATAGATCATCTAGACACACGGTCAATAAAGAAACAAGGGCCCTGAAGGAGACATTGGATCAGATGGACTTGACAGATCTATTTAGAACTCTGCATCCCAAAGCAACAGAATATACTTTCTTCTCGAGTGCACATGGAACATTCTCCAAGATAGATCATATACTGGGTCACAAAACAGCCCTTCATAAGTTTACAAGAATTGAAATCATACCATGCATACTTTCAGACCACAATGCTATGAAGCTTGAAATCAACCACAGAAAAAAGTCTGGAAAACCTCCAAAAGCATGGAGGTTAAAGAACACCCTACTAACGAATGAGTGGGTCAACCAGGCAATTAGAGAAGAAATTAAAAAATATATGGAAACAAACGAAAATGAAAATACAACAATCCAAACGCTTAGGGATGCAGCGAAGGCAGTCCTGAGAGGAAAATACATTGCAATCCAGGCCTATCTCAAGAAACAAGAAAAATCCCAAATACAAAATCTAACAGCACACCTAAAGGAACTAGAAGCAGAACAGCAAAGGCAGCCTAAACCCAGCAGAAGAAGAGAAATAATAAAGATCAGAGCAGAAATAAACAATATAGAATCTAAAAAAACTGTAGAGCAGATCAACGAAACCAAGAGTTGGTTTTTTGAAAAAATAAACAAAACTGACAAACCTCTAGCCAGGCTTCTCAAAAAGAAAAGGGACATGACCCAAATAGATAAAATCATGAATGAAAATGGAATTATTACAACCAATCCCTCAGAGATACAAACAATTATCAGGGAATACTATGAAAAATTATATGCCAACAAATTGGACAACCTGGAAGAAATGGACAAATTCCTGAACACCCACACTCTTCCAAAACTCAATCAGGAGGAAATAGAAAGCTTGAACAGACCCATCACCAGCGAAGAAATTGAATCGGTTATCAAAAATCTCCCAACAAATAAGAGTCCAGGACCAGATGGCTTCCCAGGGGAGTTCTACCAGACGTTTAAAGCAGAGATAATACCTATCCTTCTCAAGGTATTCCAAGAAATAGAAAGGGAAGGAAAACTTCCAGACTCATTCTATGAAGCCAGTATTACTTTGATTCCTAAACCAGACAGAGACCCAGTAAAAAAAGAGAACTACAGGCCAATATCCCTGATGAATATGGATGCAAAAATTCTCAATAAGATACTAGCAAATCGAATTCAACGGCATATAAAAAGAATTATTCACCATGATCAAGTGGGATTCATTCCTGGGATGCAGGGCTGGTTCAACATTCGCAAATCAATCAACGTGATACATCACATTAACAACAAAAAAAGAGAAAAACCATATGATCCTGTCAATCGATGCAGAAAAGGCCTTTGACAAAATCCAGCACCCTTTCTTAATAAAAACCCTTGAGAAAGTCGGGATAGAAGGAACATACTTAAAGATCATAAAAGCCATTTATGAAAAGCCCACAGCTAACATCATCCTCAACGGGGAAAAACTGAGAGCTTTTTCCCTGAGATCAGGAACACGACAGGGATGCCCACTCTCACCGCTGTTGTTTAACATAGTGCTGGAAGTTCTAGCATCAGCAATCAGACAACAAAAGGAAATCAAAGGCATCCAAATTGGCAAAGATGAAGTCAAGCTTTCGCTTTTTGCAGATGACATGATATTATACATGGAAAATCCGATAGACTCCACCAAAAGTCTGCTAGAACTGATACATGAATTCAGCAAAGTTGCAGGATACAAAATCAATGTACAGAAATCAGTTGCATTCTTATACACTAACAATGAAGTAACAGAAAGACAAATAAGGAAACTGATCCCATTCACAATTGCACCAAGAAGCATAAAATACCTAGGAATAAATCTAACCAAAGATGTAAAGGATCTGTATGCTGAAAACTATAGAAAGCTTATGAAGGTAATTGAAGAAGATTTAAAGAAATGGAAAGACATTCCCTGCTCATGGATTGGAAGAATAAATATTGTCAAAATGTCAATACTACCCAAAGCTATCTACACATTCAATGCAATCCCAATCAAAATTGCACCAGCATTCTTCTCGAAACTAGAACAAGCAATCCTAAAATTCATATGGAACCACAAAAGGCCCCGAATAGCCAAAGTAATTTTGAAGAAGAAGACCAAAGCAGGAGGCATCACAATCCCAGACTTTAGCCTCTACTACAAAGCTGTCATCATCAAGACAGCATGGTATTGGCACAAAAACAGACACATAGACCAATGGAATAGAATAGAAACCCCAGAACTAGACCCACAAACGTATGGCCAACTCATCTTTGACAAAGCAGGAAAGAACATCCAATGGAAAAAAGACAGTCTCTTGAACAAATGGTGCTGGGAGAACTGGACAGCAAAACCCAAAACATGGAAACTTGACCACTTTCTCACACCATTCACAAAAATAAACTCAAAATGGATCAAGGACCTGAATGTGAGACAGGAAACCATCAAAACCCTAGAGGAGAAAGCAGGAAAAGACCTCTCTGATCTCAGCCGTAGCAATCTCTTACTCGACACATCCCCAAAGGCAAGGGAATTAAAAGCAAAAGTGAATTACTGGGACCTTATGAAGATCAAAAGCTTCTGCACAGCAAAGGAAACAACCAACAAAACGAAAAGGCAACCAACGGAATGGGAAAAGACATTTGCAAATGACATATCGGACAAAGGGCTAGTATCCAAAATCTATAAAGAGCTCACCAACTCCACACCGGAAAAGCAAATAACCCAGTGAAGAAATGGGCAGAAAACATGAATAGACACTTCTCTAAAGAAGACATCCGGATGGCCAACAGGCACATGAAACGATGTTCAGCGTCGCTCCTTATCAGGGAAATACAAATCAAAACCACACTCAGGTATCACCTCACGCCAGTCAGAGTGGCCAAAATGAACAAATCAGGAGACTATAGATGCTGGAGAGGATGTGGAGAAACGGGAACCCTCTTGCACTGTTGGTGGGAATGCTAATTGGTGCAGCCGCTCTGGAAAGCAGTGTGGAGGTTCCTCAGAAAATTAAAAATAGACCTACCCTATGACCCAGCAATAGCACTGCTAGGAATTTATCCAAGGGACACAGGAGTACTGATGCATAGGGGCACTTGTACCCCAATGTTCATAGCAGCACTCTCCACAATAGCCAAATTATGGAAAGAGCCTAAATGTCCATCAACTGATGAATGGATAAAGAAATTGTCGTTTATATACACTATGGAATACTACGTGGCAATGAGAAAAAATGAAATATGGCCTTTTGTAGCAACGTGGATGGAACTGGAGAGTGTGATGCTAAGTGTAATAAGCCATACAGAGAAAGACAGATACCATATGGTTTCACTCTTATGTGGATCCTGAGAAACTTAACAGGAACCCATGGGGGAGGGGAAGAAAAAAAAAAAAGAGGTTAGAGTGGGAGAGAGCCAAAG